>NC_085039.1:10517425-10639925 GCF_963692335.1 Osmerus eperlanus
CACCCACACACCCTCACACACACACACTCTCTCACACACACACTCTCTCGCACACATACACACTGCCTTGTCCACACACACAGAAAGTCACATCCTCTCACACACCCTTATACACACACACACAAACACCCACAATCTCTCTTACACACACAATGGCTGGTCTCACACACACACAAACACACCGACCCACACACACACAAGAATTGTCACTATGAGCATGAACACCAAGACGCACACACACTCACGCACAGCCACACACACACAGGCCAAGCCCAGTGATGTGAACAGCTTCTGACAGGGCAGTGATAGTGGAGCTACACACTGAGAGACACTGACCAGCTGCACCCTAACCCGGGATGTGTGTGTGTGTGCCTGTGTGCATGCATGTGTGTTTGAGTAAACATTTAACACACTATTTTCCTTTGACTGTCTTCCTAAAACATTCATTTCTTTCCATACAAGAATTGACAGGGAGTGGTGAAAGCTAGTTAACGACAAAGACATTTCCACCGGCGCCACATCTAAACCACACTGAGCCGTTTCCCTCCACTGAGTCCGCAAAGTAAAGATGGCTACTTATTGACCTGCGTCAAAGGCAGCTTTCTTCTGCTTTTTCTCCTTTTTCTCTCTCCTCAGAAGAAAAAAATCCCCCCCCATCTAAAAATAAAGTAATTAACCTGCCGGGGTTGTGCTGGTGGCGGCCTGGCGTTGGAGGGTGACCTTTGAACCCCCCTTATCAGCAGGCCTGTCAGAGTATTGACAGGACAGGAGGGTGTTTATTTCTGGAGGGGAAAAAAAGGGGTGATTTTTCATCTCCGCCGTAACAACAAGCCTTTCTCAGTACTGCTGGGCAAATATGCATTTGATTTGATTCATCAAGTTAAAGGGGAAGCTGATGTATTTATGTGTGTGCGTGTGTGTGTGTGTGATACCGTCAATTGTGTGTGTGTGTAAGAGAGATAGTGGGTGTTTGTGTGTGTGTATAAGGGTGTGCACGAGGATGTGAGTGTCTCACTCCATAGGAAGAACGAGAGGTAGAATTAGGCATGGCATTGGAATGAGAGGTGAAGACATGCCGATGAGGCTTGAGCCAGAAGCCTCCCAGTTCCTGGTGACCAACCAGAAGATACCTGGCTGACTGACTGGGGGGGGGGGGAGAAAGGGAGGGAGGGAGAGAGAGAGAAGGAGAGAGAAAGGGAGGTGTCCAGGAGTGGTGGTGGGGGGGGGAGACTGGAATAGGGATAATATACTCTTGACAGCCCCCATCATGGGCCAGCTAAGCAGCAGGGCCACAACACGTTTACTACAGACAAAACACAGACACAGGGCCGTGCGTGTGTGTGTGTATTCATGTGTACACGTGCATACGTGTCTATGAGAACGAGAGTGAACGAACAGAACACTGCGTGTGTGTGTGTGTGTGTGTGTGTGTGTACGTACGTGTGTGTGTTTTCCTCCACTAGTCTCCACCTGAAAGGCCCAGGGCTACAGTGCTGGGTTGTTACAGACAAACAGTGAAACAGGAAGGCCCAACCAGGAGCCCTGAGGACACACACACACACCAGGTCCAGGTCCAGGTCCACACTCTGCCACCACATATAGAGCACCCCATCCGGGCCCCCTCCCCCCCCCCACCAGCCCCCCCCCCCCAGGCTCAGCTCCCTGTGCCAAGTCTGCCCTGGCAGAAGACACAGAGGGCTATCCTGAGGTAGGGCCTGCCAAGTCAAAGACCCTTTTATGTTCTGCCTGCACGCCCAGGCTCGTAAAGCTTTAACAAACACGCCGGCCCCTGACACACACACACACACACACGTACACAAAGATATCCACAAATACTCACTCAAACACACACACACACTTACAAAGACATCGACAAAAACATTGAAGAAAAAAAGCCATAAACACACACACTCACAAACACACACAGACTCACACACAAGCTATAGGAACAGTCTCAAGAACTGGAATACACTCAAAGACACAAACTCTCCCCCGACAACAAAGATTTGTGAATCTCTCTTGACATTGTTTGTGGTTTTAAAACTCATCTTCAGAATACAAAATCTTTCCCCATGAAAAATTCATCCGTGAAACACCACTACTCTCTGCAGTTATAAAATGACCAGTGCTGAGTGGATATGCATTTACAGCAAAACACAATTACAGGCCCGGTCTCATTTCCAGGTGTCTAATTACTTAATAATAAGCTGATGAAGTCATTTAGCTGCTTGGCTAAGTGACATTCACGTATTTCGGCAACAAGAGAAAAAAAAGCCTCGATTTTTGGAGCTGATAGCCCAAACAAAGAGACCCAATTCACGCGCACACGCGCTACACCAAACACACACGCACACACCAACACACACTCGCCACGTTAAAACCACAAACGAGGGGGAAAATATGTCACTATTGAAGCCAACCCCCCCTCCCTCCCTCCCTCACCCCCTCCACCCCCCTCTGACAGACACCCCCCGCGACGGCAACGACGGGAGGGGCCGGAAAGATGGCACGCTGCCAACGCGCAGCACCCTCCAAAATACCTTTGTCTCTCCCCACACACACACACACACACACACACAGACACACACACAAACAACACAGCGGTAGGGCAAGCCGGCACAGGTGACGAAGATACTGGGGCGCAGCCCTGCTATGCTGTGTTGCGACACACAGGGCGCTCCTTGATCACGTGCCTCCTGCTTTCTTCGGGGGAAGAGACGTGCCTGCCAGGAGGCTGGTGGTGTATTGATCGGAGGCCTCGTTACGATGGAGGCTCGTGGGGAGGGGGAGGGCTGGAGGACGGAGGCTGTCAGAAGGGTCGGAGCGGCAGACAGCTACTGTAAATAAAACTGGGGGTTTTACGCTGGGAATGAGGTGGTGCTGGCGTTTGTTGGCTGGGTGCTACCTTACGGTACGCATGCAAGAGCACGCCACACACACACACACACAGACAGACTGGTGTACTGAATCTGTCTAGGCAGCATCATCTGCTCTATTTGTAGGAGCAGTGCAGTCTGGAGACTGGCGATGTGTCTCTGTGCATATCTTACATTGTTTATCATGCAAATGAACAGCCACTCTGTTCTGTCTCTCCATCGGCCCACAGACACAGCCTCTACCCCAGCCTCTACCCGAACCTCTACCCCAGCCTGTACCCCAGCCTCTGGCCATTAATATGAAACTTAACAGCCCCCAGCCCCAATTCTGGCTTGAACCCCAACTCCAGCTTCAATTCTGACTCCAGCCCTTGATGTCCAGCCCCAGTGAACCAGACTCCACACCAGGAAACACTTCTCAGAAACCCCAGACCCAGATGCCTCCCATGGTCTATCCTAACCCCAGGCCCAGTGGCCCCTCTCTCGGTCCCTCTCCACAGCCCTAACCTCTCCCCAGCCCTAACCTCTCCCCAGCCCTAACCTCTCCCCAGCCCTAACCTCTCCCCAGCCCTAACCTCTCCCCAGCCCTAACCTCTCCACAGCCCTAACCTCTCCCCAGCCCTAACCTCTGCCCAGCCCTAACCTCTCCCAAGCCCTAACCTCTCCCCAGCCCTAACCTCTCCACAGCCCTAACCTCTCCCCAGCCCTAACCTCTCCCCAGCCCTAACCTCTCCCCAGCCCTAACCTCTCCACAGCCCTAACCTCTCCCCAGCCCTAACCTCTCCCCAGCCCTAACCTCTGCCCAGGCAGGATCCCATCTGTCACCCATACATCTGCCTCGACAGGGTGGCCGCTCATGCTGTATGTCAAGCAGCAGGATCATGTGTGATGTGTGCGCGTGGGTCATGTGTGTGACATGTGTGTGGGTTTGTTCTAAAAGGAACGGTGTCACCAGTTCCTAGAACAGACTGGCTATGGGTTACAGCAAGGCAGGGACTGTATAGGGGTGCATAGGGAGAAGGTATATTGGGACAGACAGACAGGCAGGCAGGCAGGAAAGAAGATAGGCAGGAAGGCAGACAGATAGACAGACAGGAAGGCAGACAGACAGACAAAGCGAGCGGTAGGGGACTGGTCATGCTGAGGAAACATGGCAGGTCACATATGGAACAAATGTTGGGGGGAGGGGGGCAGTGTCGGTATGGATCTGTCATTCTGTTTGTGTGTGTGTGTGTGTGTGTGTGTGTCTGCCTGCCTCTGCCAACATCATCCTAGGTATGAGCAACAAACAGCACTAATCCTCAGCAGTCTCACAGAGAGAGCACAGGCTATCGTTACCACGCTTCGCGGGGAATATTCAGTAAAACCTGTAGCATTTTCCTCAGCAATTATGTCGTTTGCTAAGCTTCTCCTGGTGCCCCCCTGCCCCCAAACCCTCCTGACCCCGCCCCCTCCCCCTCCCCCAATACAGGATGTGCCCCTGGGCCCAGTCAGCTGTTCTGACACGCTCCCCTCTCTCGATCAGACCACCGAGCGAAACGCGTCACATGACACGGCCGCAAGGTCTCGAACATCAGGAAGTGCGTTGGGTATTTATAGTAACACGTCAGAGACTAGCGGCGGCTGGGTGCTACACCGGACAACAGGCCAGGAGACGCAGAGGAGGGGACGCCCCGTAGCGGCTAAATAACGACAACAACAAAAACGTCGACCGTCCAATACATGACGGTTTTGCAAAACAACGGCGTGGTGACCCGTTTCAGCGTTGCCGCCCCGTGCTCAAGAGCGTTCCACACGTCCGTTTGTTTGCGAGAGCCGCGGCGTGCTTCTCGCTCGCTTCATTTAGCTGTGGCGGACGACCACTGTGAGGACTCCTTCATTAAGGAAATGAAGAGCGCCACTGCAATTAGTGGTCGTTGGACGCTTCAGATAAACACGTTTCTTCCATGACAGTTCAGTATAATTAAATTCCTCTGGATCTTCTCCTTTTCTCCTCCCCCCCCTCCCTTCCCCAGTGCCAGAGTGAGAATTTGCAAGGGTGTGTTTGAGGCAGAGAGATACGACCGAGCGGGAAACCACAGAGAGATGGAGAACCATCTGGTAAAGCCACATGAGAGGGAAGAGAGAGACAGAAAGAGAAGGAGGGAGACCAGAAGATCTGCCCTCATCTGTGGCGATGGAGCCGAGACAAACGGGGGGGGGGGGGGGGGGGGTGAGGGGGGGGGAGTCTTTCTCTCTCTCACACACACACACACGGCACACACACTCCCCTGTAAACACGTGCACACGCTACATTTCAGACAGTCAAGTTGGCCGTGAACGAGCCATAACCTTTGAATCCAGCAGCAGGCGTTTCCCATTGCAACAGCTACCTGACCTGAAGGAGCCAAACCCAGGGGACTGTGACAGCCCAGCTCCTCCGGATCACCCTCACCCCCCCCCCCCCTCCCTCACACCAACAAACCATAAACAGCTGTTTCCAGAGGAGCGGCCATTTTGACCTCCTCCTCCTCCACCCCCGGCCATCCTCACCTGTGATATTCTCCTGCTTGGGGATTATTCCTTGCGGGGGCGCCGATAAACAATCCCTATCGTCGCGCGGCGACACCTGAACGGCCGGCTCCGCCGCGGCGCGCCGCGGCTGCTGCAGGCGTCCGTGGGGCGAGGGGGCGGGGAGCGGCGAGGCTAGCGGGGCGGAGGGCGGGCGGTCCAGGGGCTTGTCCGAGCACAGCCCTCCGCGGCACTGCCTCCTCTTGTGCTCGATGAACAGCAGGATGTCGGACAGGGGGAAGCGGGCGTGGCACTGGCCGCAGGTCAGCAGGTCCTGGTCCCACTTCGGGGGGTCTCGGACCCCCCTGCCGTGGTGGTGTGGGCCCAGCCTGGGGGAGTCCTGGGGGTCCTCGTCTGGACCAACAGCCGACAGGGGCTCAGCTGGGGTCGGGGAGGAGGAGGGAGAGGAGGACGGGGGAGGGGGGAAGGGGGAGGGGGAGACTCAGTATGCAGATAAACAAGCCATGGATCTCATTAGATTCTAAAGGAGTAGCCTGTACAGATGAAGGGGAGGGGAAGGGGAACCGGCAGATGTGGAAAAACTCTCGACACTCGAAAAAATCCTCACACGTCGCACACAGATTACGTGTGTGCGATACAGTCAACCGTGGAACACGCAGTGCAGAGGGGAGATTGTAAAAATGGTGTCGATCCGTACAGGGCTCAGTCGGTAATCGTGGTGGAGCGTTATAGAGAGAGAGGAGGGGAGCGCGGAGATTCGTTTGTCTGTGATGTCGGCTGATGTGAATGATAACATCACATTCATTTCTGTTACTTGGCTACTGTACTGTATATCACCACTGCTACTGTGAAAGCCCCAGAGAGAGAAGGGTGTGTATGTGGTGTGTATGTGTGTGTGTATGAGAGAGAGAGAGAGAGAGAGAGAGAGAGAGAGAGAGAGAGAGAGAGAGAGAGAGAGAGAGAGAGAGAGAGAGAGAGAGAGAGAGAGAGAGAGAGAGCTTGAGACAATACAGTAAATCATACTGATAGTGAGATCTATATCTAAGTCTTATTACATTTTCATTACTATTCTACTGGCACTGTCCATCTCCTTAAAACGGTGTGATATTATCATATTATTCATTGTGTTATTATACATAACATTAGGAAAGAAAGAAAGAAAGAAAGAAAGAAAGACTGAAAGAAAGAAAGAAACAGCACACAGTTTCGATAAGCTGTGACACTGTTCAGCTTGCAGCCGAACGATTAAGTCGCGCCTTGACCCTCTTTATTGTGGTGCCAATCTCGTTTTTTAATGAACCTAACACCTCAGAGAATCAAAAAATAGATTCTAATTTGAGTTCAAAATGATTGGACCCCATTTCGTTAAAAGTGCTGGGATCTCGTGAACTGAGGTTAGACATTGAGGGGCGAATGTGGAGTAGGTCCCAGAAGTACAGAAGGAACGAGCATTTAAAAGAAGTAATCTAGCCACGGTAAACGACATCGCCGCCCCAACTGGGATGTCGAGATAAGATGTGATGAATTCTTGCCGCCGGTCGAACCTTTAATTCTATGTCGGGTCAGACGAGACGATGGTGAGGGACTATGCAAGATAGCTCTATACCTGTATGTTGGACTGAATTAAAGATGAGGGAATTCTTTCCTATTTTATGTGCTTATCTCGAGAAGCTTCTGCTCTGGACAGAGAAGTGCAGGGCTAGGTGGGGAAAAAAAAGGTTTTCTTCAAACCAAATAATCTCATTTTTGATGCAGGAAACAGGGAATTGAATAACTTTCAAAACTAAATATAATCCTCTTTTCCAAGATCCAACTATGTAGACCTGCAAAGATGTCGAAAAGAATGTAGGCTAAACGTGATTAACTGTTGGGCTAACTATGACCCACTTGTAGTATGATAATAGGACAGTAATTATTTGGTGTAGGGCCTATATGAATTCATTAACATGCAGTTTATTCATCATGACAATAAACGTGCAGGCTGCATGTCAATATGCTATACTGTAGGTAACCTACTTTAGAAAATGACAAGGAATTCAATTAAATTAATAATATTACCAATTCAATAATGTAGCCTAATCCCAAATTTGCAAGTTGTCTGTTTCTGTTATCATGCATTTGCCATATTCTTATGATGTATAGTCCCTTGTGTGCATGTGGATTTTACTAAGCATTCAGCCATTACAATTAGGCTACCTTATGAGCATAGTCAAATCCAATTGAAAGATTTCGACGTGACGTCCTATTATCATAGAAATGGGGCTAATGTGGGGTGAAGACGATGCAGCAATACAATCTATTACTCAAGAGGAAAGCATGGGATATAAGGTTTAGACCCGAATGCAATGATACTATATTCTATCTTGACCCTTACAAATAAAAATAAATAAAAAACGAACATGTTCTCTCAGTCAACACATTTTTAACTGTGAAATTCGTGAACAGATTTGATCATTTGAATAATCTTTGAACTGATATGAAATACACGGCATCACATTGCACATCAACGACGGTAACAACCTAGTAATTCACTTTCGTTTCCTTGTCGATCCATGGGGAGAATGAGACTCCAATACGAAAACTTGAAAGACAAGGAACATCAGATGTAGGCCTACGACCGCGTATGTCTCATAAAACTGACGGACGAGCTTGGTCAAGCAATGTAGATAAAGCGATAAAGGAGATCAAGTTCAAGTTCATGGAAGCTGTATGACTACAATCATATTCTGCCCCCTACTGGTAGCATGTAGAAAAAAATACCTTCAATTGAAGGCATATGTTAAGAGAGTATAATTGGTGTCCACGATGATCGGAATGGCACAGCGTATACATAACGTTTTGGAAATGTTAGGACAAACTAACTCGAGTTGGAAATACCAATAGCTTGCTGTGTTATTTCCTATGAATTTAGAGAAGCTTATTTCTCGTGTTTGGCTATGGTAATAAAATCTCCACAAATGAGAGACCGTGCTGTTCTTCCTGGGCACAACATGAGACGCTAAAGCACCCGGAACACAGCGACGGAAAATATATGTAAAGGCAATAGAAATAAAGTAACAACGTGTTCTCCCTGTGCATCTAAATCCAGAAATGTCATGTGAAAACTCTTACCTCCCGGTTGCCCATTCAGAGATACACGTTAAACGCAGAAACGTTAAAAGATGTTATGTTAACGTAGGTAGTAGCCTATTCGGCTAAGCCTAAGTGAACGTATATTTTCAAAGATTATACGAATAACGTCCATCCTCACATTTACTAAGCTGTAAATATTAAGGTTTATTGACGGCTGGTACTGGTACGGGAGAATCCGTGTTTCGGAGACTCAGTCCTCAATCACTGGCAATACTCCGCACACGAGGTCTGCGCTGCAGTGTAGCGAGTATGTAAACATCGCTTTTCCACAGCACAGGCAACGAAAAAGCCATTCAAATATGTAGGAACATAGGCAAATGTGGGATTTTTCGTAGAGGAATATAGTTTGCATTTGGCGTACCTGGTCGAGAACTAATTCTCCAAGCAACCACACCGACCTATAGGTCCCTATAGCCAAGGCAAAGGTCTCTCTCAAGCCCTCTATAGTCTCGGCTAGGCTACTCTATACATGCCCTTTAATGGCGAAGGAAACCTGTGTTAAAGTGAATGTTACACAATTCCAAGACGAGACTTTCATTAAATTAATATTTTCCAAGTGCTTGCAGCATTTCACGAAGCCTATAAGCTTTCGCATAAGTTACTCAATTCAATGAGAGAACGAATTATTGCGCTGTAAAGTTATATCCACTTGACCGCGGTGCGCGTCGGCATGTCCCGTTGACTATTGGATTCTTCGAGGAAGTTGTTTTCGGATGAGAGGCTGTAGGTTGTCACATACTTCTACAATTATGAATGATGTTATTTAATTCTACTTACGCGAAAACTCCCGCTTGCTCAAGTGCTGCGGTTTGCCTTGCTTGCGGCGAGACATGACGGGTTAGTGGTGTCTTTCAGCTTAGTTCACATTGGTAGAGCCGTTGCACAAGGTAGAGTCCAAAGGAAATATCTTCATAGATGCGTTTGACATCCAAAAAAAAGAAGGAATTATAGATCATACGGAGCGGACGCGCACGGTACGGGCTGTGCGGAGGTCTTCATGACTTTTTTGAAAAGAGAGAGGGACGGGGGTATGGTAAAGCCCCCCTGAGCTGCAAGTTCAAGTGCGGACGTGACGTTCCTACGAACTTGAACGTCAGTAGATGGATGGACACAGACATACAAAACAGGGGCAGGGCGAAGCCGGAGAGAAGGGGGGGAGACGGGGTAATAAAAACCAATGGACAGGCATTACGGTCTGCATATGAAATAAGAAAGAGACCCCGAAGACGCCAATGGACAGAGAGGATCAGGGGGGCTGGGCCAAGAGATAGAGAGAGAGAGAAAGAAAGAGAGAGAGAGACATACAGAGAGAGAGAGAGAGAGAGAGAGAGAGAGAGAGAGAGAGAGAGAGAGAGAGAGAGAGAGAGAGAGAGAGAGAGAGAGAGAGAGAGAGAGAGAGAGAGAGAGAGAGCGTTACAATATACATAACCATGTTAAATGGAGGATTAAGAGCCAGAAAGGCTATTGGTTATGAACACAATGCAGGGGGTAGTATATAGTTTTATAAAAATGGCCAACAGGAACAAACAATTGATTGTAAAGAGTGGTCATTACAGGCCAATTTTAGATGGATAGCGAAACATAGTTACACTGAATGAAAACTGCACATTTATGTTCATCCATACGCCTTATAGATGCATTTAGGGCCAGCCTAAAATAGGTTTTACAAATAAGTTAATGCATCATCACCATCATCAACGTCGGCTAACATAAATCCTTACGGTGAGAATGTGGAATGAGATGTTTGCTTTTTCTAAAAAGTGCCAAAGTTGTATTACAATAGTTTGCAAATAACTAGTAGGCTAGTATGCGAGTCAATAATATAAAAATAGAATTATAATCATTTGATTTCCTAACTTAGACAAGGATCCTGGGGGAAACTCACATGTACAACAACTACAACAAATAGTCTGGTCACACCATAAACCCAGCGTAATTAATCCAACACATTTTCCTCTGGAAAAAAAGTCCATCTTTTTCAAACCCATAGATTTGAATGACAATGTTGAAACTAACTGTTGCAGAACGCTTATTTTCTAGAGATGTAATGGCAAACCCGGTCTGTAAAAGCTGCCATGATTGCTCCTATAACGTGCAAATAAACTTCAAGACCATTTCTAATCAATAATATTGTACTCTCATGGACCTATATATATACTTCAGAGCTTGACAAACCCAATTTCCAACAGACTATTTTTTTTAACACAACTACCCTACCTAGTTGTTCGGTCGTATTTCATTAGGAACTGCTTCACATTAGACTGTCAATCGCACCAATTTGAAGAGCGTCTTCCAAGGCGCACATGAGTAGGATGTTTGTATTCAATTGGATGTCAATACGAAGTCGCCATCTAGTGGTCATTTGCAAACACTGCAGAAAGTAAAAAAGGAGACCCTCATTGCAGACTGGTAGGCAACCAGCCACTATGTCAACATTGGATGAATCCATAAACTCCATTTGCACAATGTTCTGTAGAAAAGAAGACAAATTAAGTTATTGGCATCCAAGCTCAGTCATATAGAGAGTTTTCGGCTTTGCAAACGAAAACAGGTCAAACATACCAAAAAACAACTTTTTACATTTTCAACATTATTGTCAAAATAACAATTGGCTTTTCGCAAATAAGGTAGGCTACTATCCATCGTGATCAAGCTACACACTACGTTAGATTAAGTAATGGACAGGGTACCACACACAACTTCTAAGATCTGGTAGCCTATTCTCCACGCATCCTTCAACGTGCGTACGCAAGAAGATGCGCTGCTTCTCTTTTATTGCGTAACATGAACTGATGGTAGCCTTTCGCTGCCCTGCGCTGAAGCTTTCAGGGACGTAGCGCCACCTAGAGGCTAAGAAAGAGAAGCTTCGGGACATGGGCTGGGCAGCGGCTTCACTGCACCGTGCATAAAGCCTTCACTGGATACATAAGATATCGGATGCTGAATTATCTGTAGCCTACCTCATAAAGGGTAAGATGCATGTTGATTATTTTTTCCATCCAATCACTACCACGCCCATTGTTTTTGTCTTACGGTTGGACACAAGATACGGCGCAGAGAAATGAACATCTTTCTATTTGTGTCCGGGGAGAATGTCGTCCATAATGATACAGCCGCGGCTGCACATATCCTGATATTGGTGACTTATCTCACGTGATGATTATTATTGTTAATCCTTTTAAATAGCCCTTATTTCTAAATAGGCAAAACGTTAGAGATACACGGCGAATGTTGTCAAACGGTTACAATCAATAGTCTTGAGAGCTGTCTATCGGAAAACAGAGAAAAAACATGAGATATTACTTGATTCGATGGTATCAAGAATGAGCATCCCTACATGCTAATATTGCTATTTTTGACCATTCTCAAGCGAGGATAGACCTGTGTCGTTGGTTACCGTGTAGGCTTATTCATTTTAAGGTATCTGCCTTTATGTTTAACCAAAGGCCAGAGGGTCATGATTAATGCTCACACTGTGGCATTGTAGCCCGCAAATGATGAGCTGTCATCTGCGATTGGATGACAGCAATCGAGAGAGGAACGGATAGTCGACCAGCGTGTGTGTTCAAGCGAAACACTGAGCGCGAGCTGGGCACAGGAACGAGGCTGGAGAAGGGTTAAGTAGGCCTTTTCTTTCAGAGAGAATCCGGCCTGTCACGTTCTAACGATACACTCTGCCCCAGATATGACAGTGTGTGCGTAATTAAATCTTACTAACTCGCTGATGGGTCTTTTCGAGGTAGGGTGAGTCAGCTAGTGTAACCTTCAGGTTCTGCTTTGGAAGAGAACTGAGCGTCAGGGCAAAGTGTCATGCAGTCCGTGTCGTTGCTTAGGCAGACATGGGACTGAAAGTAAAATGAGCACCATATGGCTTTGGTTCTTGGAGCATAAAACTAGGTGACAGTGTGCACTCTCTCTCTCTCTCTCTCTCTCTCTCTCTCTCTCTCTCTCTCTCTCTCTGTGCACACATCTGTGTGTATGTATTTGTGATCTGTGTCAGCATGTATGTTTTGTGTATACATGAAAGTAAGTAAGTGTCTCTCTCTGTCTTATCTTGTGTTGTGTGTGGATTCATCTACAGTACAACCAAGCAGTCTCTCTTCTAGAATCCTATCCATCTGTAAGCCTTCATGTCTAAGTGGCCTATTAACTTTCCTGTTGAGTACTCAGTGTATAAAACTGCAGCATGTGCAGTACAATGTATTATAATTGTTTACTACCACTAACCCCTATCATGTCTGTTCAGGGTGGAACTCTAGGTTTGGTGACCTGCAGACTCTGACTAACTCAATTTGAAGGCCGAGCAGGATGTTCAGCACTCAGTAAGGAATTATCTAATTTCTAGAGGAATGGAGACTGTGTTTCTGTAATGTATTGTTAGAAACACAGTGTGGAGTTAGATAGGCATGGCGGTATGCTATGGTATAGGTTCCGATTGACTGCTGACAGATTTTCTTTCTTTTTTCCTGGTTAGGATTTGAAAATAAGTCAATTTAGACTTTTGCTACATGTGTCAGTCCTTCACTGTGGGTGATTGTACATTCTCTGAGATATACTGTGATGTATAGGTTGTGCTAAGGGTCAAAGGTGACAAGTGGACCGCAGAAATGAGTTTGACTTCCTGGTTTCTGGTGAGTGGCGGGGGCACTAAGCACCGCCTACCCCGCGAGATGATCTTTGTTGGCCGGGACGACTGTGAGCTCATGTTACAGGTGGGTCAGACTCACTACCCCCGATGGATTATAATCTTGGCATTTGGATTTTGAACACATGGTAATCTGGAGTCGTCGGGATTAGGGTGGATTATAGAGATTGACTGGATTATGTGTTTTGTAGTCTCGCAGTGTGGACAAACAGCATGCGGTGATCAACTATGAGCCAACCACAGACAAACACAAAGTCAAGGATTTAGGAAGTCTGAATGGGGTTAGTAAGATCATACAAAACAAGATACTTTGGTGTGCCCTAATTCAATGTTTACAATTTGTCAACATTTCCTTTTTTCGCAGACATTTGTGAATGATGTCAGGATTCAGGAGCAGATGTATATTACATTGAAGATCGACGACAAACTGAGGTTCGGCTATGATATCCTTTGAGTGTTGTATTCATGCCATGGGACAACCCCTGCAGTCAAATGAATACAAACCAGCGTGTAGGTACAATAGGATAGCTTAATCTGATTCCAGCGACTTCAAAAGTAGCCTTCCTCAACTTCAAATGCCTTTGTCTTTCTTACTACTCCTGATACACAACGGATTAAGTAGTCTGTTCTGGGTGCTCGGGGGCTCTCTCCTGTAGTGACTAAGCTCATTCAGTTCTTCTCCTTAACCCGTCTCACATACCAACCTGTTCACGGTGGTGCGAGGAGAGCTCCTGATCCCAGAGGAGGCGCTGAAGGTCAGTCGCCTCAAACCCACCGGCTTTAGTGGCCGTCAGAAATACGCAGTAGAAAAAGCCTTAGCGTGGTATTTTTCGACGTCAGTGGTCTTGCTGGCTGAAAAGGAGAATGGCAGATTGAGGCAGCTTTGTTTGTACCGAGATAGGCAATTCATCTGCAGCGTACCCAGTCCATTCACTCCACCTCAAAACGGTACACAGCACACAGGAAAATATAAGGGAAGCAACGAACAGCAATAAATTATACAAATGTTTGGTTGTAAATCAAGGAATTTGGTATTTTTGCGGAATTTTGATGAAGCCCTTGTATTTTCATAAAAACAAATACACTTTGAATGGGTATTGTTTTTTAATGATGGATTGCACAGCGAAGTACGTAACGCAGTGTTCAACATTACACATGACTCTATGTCCAGAGCAGAACTGAGGAACGGAACGGGAGTTGACACAGCCTCTCATACTGAACGGAACTTTCCTAGACAACACGCCCACCACTGTAACAGAAGCGGACAACCCACTTTTGCGTCCTCAAATATCCTCCTCTCTCCTCTCCGTCCCTGTGTCGTCGTGTTCTCTCTCTCTCTCTCCCAGCATGAGAAGTTCACCAGCCAGCTGCAGCTGAGTCAGAAGCTTCCGGAAGCGGAGGCCTCCAGACCGCCCGAGGTCAAAGCCCCCGCTGAGGCAACGTGTGAGAGGGCCGCCGCCATGCCTCCCGACGCCTGCAAGGGGGAGGACAAGCTGACAGGTGAGGGGGCGGGGCTTTGCAGGGACCACGGAGGGGGCACAGATGGTAGGCGGTTGGACGTGTCACACTGGGCCTGCGTTGTCAGCGTAGGATGTCGACTGTGTCTAAATGTATTAGGTGGGTGGCACCTGTGTTTGTTTGCTAGTTTGGAGTCCAGCTGTTTTGTCTCCCAAGGTCTTTTTCATCTGCATAAAAAGGCACTTATAGGTGTTGAATTGCATCGTACAGCAACGTGGACATACTGTAGCAGTGTTTTAGTATTTGAGTACATTCGTTGACCAAACGGACACTGAGCTTTGGTTATGTTTTCCCAGGGGACATTGCGGTTCTGAAAAGAGGCACACCTCTGTACGGCCAGCCTGCATGGTGGGGGGATGGAGACGCTGATGATGAACATTCCGGAAAGCAGGATGGAAGGACGTCTGAGAAGAAGGCAGAGAGGGCAGAAGGAGGTCTGTTCTGTTCACTTCCTCTCTCCGTTCGGACACGATCCGACTAAGGTACACTTCAGCACGCCGCCACAACACTCGGTTGAAATCTTTTTTTGTTTCCTTTCCCAAAGAGCCCAAGAGGGCAAACGCGGAGGCCCAGGAGAACGGCCTGGGGGCCTCGAGCCAGGAGCCCAGTTACTTCGAGATCCCCTCCAAGGACAGTCTGGCAGCGGAGGAGACACCGTCGAAGGACACAGAGGCGGGAGCCGCCCTGGGCTCTAACTCCGCCCTGGCACCCGAGGCCTTCACCATCCAGTTTGACTCGGCGGCGTCCAGTAAGGTCACCGTCAAGGACCGCGCCGGGAAGATGGCGCCGGACCAGAGACCACGCCCCAAGAGGGGGGCGGGGGAGGAGTTGAGCGCCCTGCAAAGCGCCATGGTGGCTGCAGAGGTGAAGGTGGCCGATTGGTTGGCCCAGAACGAGCTGCCGATTGGGTATAAGGAGCCGGTGGCCGAGGACGACGGGGAAAGTGTGAAGAGCGATGTGCCTGTTCACCTCAGGAGCC
The DNA here is from genome assembly GCF_963692335.1 of Osmerus eperlanus. NCBI lineage: Eukaryota > Metazoa > Chordata > Actinopteri > Osmeriformes > Osmeridae > Osmerus > Osmerus eperlanus. Next base: position 10,533,087 of record NC_085039.1, read on the forward strand.
TTAAAGGTAAGAGCGAAAACATTCACGTGAAAAAAAACCTGCTAGACATATCTTAGTTCCTATCCTGGAGAAACTATCTCTCCCTCTCTCTCTCTCTCTCTCTCTCTCTCTCTCTCTCTCTCTCTCTCTCTCTCTCTCTCTCTCTCTCTCTCTCTCTCTCTCTCTCTCTCTCTCTCTCTCTCTCTCTCTCAGGCAGCAAACATGAGGACGGTACCCAGAGCGACTCGGAGAACGCCCTCGGGGAGCAGCGGAGGGCGGCCGCTCTGGAGGAGCGCTCCCGAGGACTGTGGGGCGAACGCCTCGGGTCAGGGGTCAAGATCCGCGAGGGCCGTGCCAACGTACCCGAGGGCCTGTTCGTGGAGGAGGACAGCCCAGCTCGCCGGTACCGCTCGTCGGCGTCCAAGGTGCCGCCGGTCGGCGGCGAGTTGGTCGAGAGGAGGAGGGGCTCGGCGCCGTACCGCGACCCGCAGGCGGGGGAGGGCTTTCGCGGTCGCCACGGAGACGACCACAGCGACAGAGGGACCTATACTATAGAGGTGGAGAACGGCGACCACGAGGAGGAGGAGGCCAGGCGGATGATTGACAAGGTAGGGGGACTGACACAGGGCGTTGTGGGAACCGTGCACGGTGTGGTTCGAAAGACGCTGACTGTTGTCTGAATGTGTGTGTGTGTGTCAGGTGTTCGGGGTGGAGGACCAGCAGGCCCTGTCCAGGGTTGGGTGTGGCGAACGCCAGAGAGACAGCAGGGGCGGGTCTCAGAGGCCAGGCTCTGGGGACAGGGGCAAGCCTGGACGCATGGAGCCCGGGGTGAGGTGGAGTCTGGTGTCTGTACAGGGATTCTCTCTCACTCTTTCAAAACAAGATGCACGGAGACTTCTTCTTTCCAGGAACCAGCCTGATCCCTGTACCGGTCTGGTATTAGTGTCCCTGTGTCTCCTCTTCTCCCCAGACTCTACCGGAGGAGCTCATGGTCGGAGGGCCGCGGTGGGTTTCTCAGTGGGCCACTCTGGCGGCCAGCCACATCCGGACGGATCCGGAAGGTTCTGGCGCGGAGACCCACGTTTACGTCAGCGAAGACAGAGGTACTGAACTGTGGTACAATCATTGTGGAGATAGGATTTATTGTCTGGTGAGATGAAAAATTGTTATGTGTGTATTGATGTACACAGAGAACCCTAACCCTAAAGAATGACACCACACCTGTAATCAGTCGTTTCCCTGACCTTTCCCGATTGGTTGTCCTTTGACCCTAACCCTCCCCTCAGCTGAGATCAGCGAGTCCAGCCACTCGCCCTCCATGACCTCCTCCGGCTACACCGAGCGCAAGAGGAGGACCCTGCCCCCGCTGCCCTCGGAGGACCCCGCCATGGGGAGGAGAGCCCCGGGCCCCGGCGCGGCCCCGCGCTCCGACGTGGGGGAGAAACAGGACACGGAGCTCCAGGAGAAGGAGAACCAGGAAGAGAGGATGGGGAGAAGCACGGCCAAAGTGGCCCAGGTGGGAGGGGGCGGCGGCGGAGGGGCCCAGGGCGCGTGCACCCGAGGAAGCCCCAAAAAATCCTCCCCAGCCAAGTCGCAGGAGGGAGGAAGCCGGAAGGCGGGGCAGACGCCGGGGGCAAAGCTGCCGCCCAGGCCGATGACCAGCGGGGAGAAGAGGCTGGAGGAGGCGCGGCGGAGGAGGAGAGAGGAGGAGAAAGCCAGGGAGGCCTCTGGGAAGCCTCTCCTCAGACAGGAGAGCTTCACCGTGGAGACGCCCAGCGCCAACGTGCCCCATGAGCTCATACCGCGCATCGATGCCAACTCGGGCACCAGGGCACCGAGCCGCCCCGCCGTGGGGGGCCTAGACAGTGCCACTCTCCAGAGGGACTCGGAGGCGGTGGCAGCCTTCCTGGAGACGACCGTTTCGGACCAGGGGGACCCGCCCAGCCAGTCCATGGAGGGGTCAGCGTCGCCCGAGTCTGACGTGGACACCACCAGTACCGTCAGCCAGGCGGGGGGCAACGGAGGGCGCAAGGTGGTTCAAAAGAGGCGCACCCTAGCAATGCAGCAAAAGGAGCGAACGGTGGTTTGCTCTTCCACCAGGGGCCCCGGGGGAGCCAGGGACGCCCAGGATCGGAAGCCCAAGACCAGGGCCTCGTCTGGGGGCGCGGGGGCCCGTCATGCCTCCCAGTCCAGCCGTCCCTGGACCTCTCTGGACCTGACGGATGACGACATCAACTCCAACAGCCTACTGTCTGACTCCCAGACCTCCATCCAGGAGGTGCGCTCCCACAGTCGAGCCCAGGCTGGGAGCAACACGGTGGGAGCTAGCACCAAGGCTAGCCGGGCAAAAATTTCCCAAGCCACCGCGACTGGTCCCTCCAGTAAACCCACCACCCTGCCCAGGCCCACTCGGGCCTCGCTGCTGAGAAGGGCCCGGCTTGGAGACTCCTCCGACACTGAGATGGGCGACTTTGACCGCATGTCTGTTGCCTCGGAGGCCTCCACCGCCAGCTCTGCGTCCAGAACGGGGATGGTTCGGCGGGGCCTGTCCAGAATCGAGGCCCTGGCTCAGCCCAGGAGGCCCAGGGTAGGCTCCCCATCGGCCCAGAGCGACTCGGAGGCCACCGTCACCCGGAGCCGGGGCCTGGGGGCTCGGAGCGTCGCTGGCGACTTTGCCAGTCGTCAGGGTGTCCGCGGTGCCAACTTGACTGCAGTGGCGGTGCCCAGGGCCAGGGCCAACAGCGCATCCAAGCTGCCAGACAAGTCGAAGGGCGCCCCCTATGGTCAAGTCAGCCCTGCAGGTAACTGGCAAGCGGTCACTTCAGGGGCCATTTTCCAGGCACAGATTGAGAGAGCATGTGAATAAAGATTACTGAATTCTTAGTCCAAGATTAGGTCTAATTTCTGTCTAGAAAGCAGCACCATATGAACATTGATCATTACTTAATCAGACCCAAATCTAAACACGGCCTCTAACTCCGCCCATGTCTCCCCCCCCCCCAGCCGGAGGTCGGTGGCGGCGTGTGCCCGTGGAGTACGCCTCCACCTCCGAGGACGAGTACGGCTCCAACCGCCACCCGTCCAAGCACGGCCACGCCCGCCCCTTCCCCGCCACCAGGGTGGCCCAGCTGGGGGGCTCGGCCCCCGCCACGCCCAGCCCCGGGGCCGTGTCGTCGCTGAGGCAACAGTCCAGAGAGCAGGAGGAGTACATGAGGGACTGGACTGCCCACAGCGAGGAGATCGCCAGGTATGGACAGTCTGTTTTCACTTCTCCCTCCGGAACGCTATCATTTGATCGCTTGATAAAGAGGGGGTTAAGGTCAGAACATACTTTAAAGGTACGATAAAGAGAGATAAGATCATGTAGGGAGGGATAGTCATTAACCTACAGGAGGAAATGCTATTTATTATGCTGTAGCGCCGTGTCTCTCTGTGGTGTGTTCCAGGATCAGTCAGGACCTAGCCAAAGACCTGGCCATGCTGGCCAGAGAGATCCATGATGTGGCCGGAGAAATTGACTCAGTCAGCCCTGCAGCCAATGACCCAGGAGCAATGGTAACCACACACACACACAAGTATTCACACACAAACCCACTAACACATATGTATTCACCCTGACACAAACACTCACATATGTATTCACCCTGACGCAAACACACAGGCAACCACAAACACACATAACACACACACACACGCTGTAACTGAGTTGCACCTCGTTCTGTGGCAGATCCCTTTCCAGCCTGGCTTTCGTCTGTAGAGCCCCGGCTCTTCTCAAATAACCAGATCGTGTTACAGCTGGTCTTGATGACGGCGAAAGTTAAACTGTCGCCTTCCTTTCCCCCCAGTTGGAGGATCGAGTGTTCGACGAGAGCCTGGACGTGGGCGGCGGGCCCTCCTCGGAGCGCAGCGGCATTCTGGGAACGAACGGCCGCCCGGTGGAGCTCCGCCCCCCCAGCAGTAACGGACAGGGCCCCCGTTCCATCAGACGGCAAACCTGGAACAGAGACGAGGTCTTTTTAACGACACGTTTATCAATCGTTCTATCGATCGATTATCGCTTTGTTCTGCAGTCGTGGTTTGTTTGAGCTAGGCTTGGAAGACCGGTTGAATGCTTTTTGTGTCCAGACAGCAGCAAAGTTTGACATTTTGGCGATGCAGGGTTTTGTTAGTCAGAGAGGCATAGCAGAAGTTCATGTAAATCCTGCACCGTAGAAGGAGGCTGGAAAAACAGACCAGACCAGAAGCCAGAGAAATGCCTGAAAGTGATGAATCGACGTGTGTGTACCATAGCTCACCACTAGAGGGAGCTCCCCTTATGTCAAGTCAAATCAGAGTCACGACAGACTGAACTCTTCAACCTGGCAAAACTAGTTAGGGTAACAGGGAAAAAGAACTGTCTATACAGTCCCCTTTGTATGAACAATAGACCCTCTTCAAAAGCCTGTGTGTCTGGACATCAACCATACAGCAGTTTACGAGCTGCACTCGTCCTCCAGGACTGGGGACAGGGCTTCTGATCATCTTGTTTTTTATCTTTTTCTTTCATGGTCGCATCCTAATTTGAGTGTATCTGCATGTCCTAGTTATCCTGACGTGTTTTTCACTCGAGTGTGAGGTTACGTAAGTGATCCCGCTCCTCTGTGTTGTGACCCACAGGCGGTGTTGGACAGTTTACTGGTAGCATCTGTGACTCAACTCTCCTCTCGGATACGCCAGTCTGTCGACAAAACAGCGGGGAAAATCAGGTGAGCAACAACAACTCTCTCTCTCTCTCTCTGTCACACACACTCAAAGATATGTGGAATGGAGAAAGATGAATGCTTACGCGATTGATGGGAAGCGGGTTATGGTTTTTGACTTCTTTTTGTATTCAGTGGAAAATAAATAAGACATGCTGTGCTTAGAACAGGATAGAATAAAGATTAATTTGGGATAAGAGGCAGGATAGGAGGACTTGGCAGAGGCTATAGTAATTAACATAGTATGACTGACACTTCACAACAGTTACCCTGACAACATACCTTTCCGCGCCGTGTTTTCAGACTTCACATGACAGCATGCAGTTATACAATCAATTTCAAACAAACTAGATCACCTTTATGGTTTTCTCCCTCTTAATAATTCTTTTCTGTGAGAGACACGTCTGATTTGTTTTGATCGTTCGTCCGCAGGATATTATTCAAAGATAAAGATCGAAAGTGGGACGAGATCGAGAGCAAGCTCCAAGCTGAACATGACTCTCTGCTGCTCAAGACATCGAACAAGGTGAGGATCTCCACTCCCTCCTCTCCAAACCCTCACAGCTTTTAGGGGCGCAAAAATTGGGCGGTAAATATTTGACACGTTTCTCGTTCCATCAGGGTGGGGCTTGTGTGTTTGGTTGTGAAGCTCCACCTCAGGGCCAAACTGCTGCATAAACCATGAGCGTTTAGACCAACAAACATCTACGAATACGATACGAATACGATGAACTTTATTGTCCCGCTCAGGAAAAATTTGTCTTGGTCTCTGTGGTGCGTCATAATGCAGTGCGTCCGACTAGATGTTGCTGCAGGCTCCGACATGTTGAGGTGGTGGCAGAAGGTTTGGGATGGAGGGATGGAGGGATGAAGGGATGGAGGGATGGAGGATGAGCGGGTGGGGAGGTGGGAGACCGAGGCATAGGATGGAGGGATGGGAGATGTAGGATGGAGGGATGGGAGATGTAGGATGGAGGGATGGAGAGAGTGAGGATTGAGGAATGGTGGCCTGAGAAGTGATGAGATACAGGGGTGAGGAGGTAAGTTGGGTGGAGTAGATGAATTTAGCAACCCCACTTTTTAAATCAAGGTAACAAGCCACTCCATGACATATGACAGTGGCCATATTCCAGGCCACTGTCATCCCTTGGTCATAATAAAGCATTTTAATAGCCTATGAAATTAATTAGCTTTGACAGACCAATATATAGTGTGGCTTCTCTCTTTTTCTCTCTATCATTTCCCTTCCCTCCCTCCCTCCATCTCTCTCTCTCTCTCTCTCTCTCTCTCTCTCTCTCTCTCTCTCTCTCTCTCTCTCTCTCTCTATCAAACCCACACATTTGATTATTTACCAAAGCAATTGCCTTAAGTGCAGACACTTCTCGTAGGGATAAAAACCGTCAACTCCTTCACTCCTTCTGCTCCTTACAGCCTCTGCCCCTTTCTTTGCCAGTCTCACTCTGACAGGAAGCGAAAGCACCAGGCGGCCATGTTGGATTAGTCTGAGAACTTGACTTATTGGCTGTTGTTGCCGGTGCAAAGATTAAGCCCCAAAAATATCGCCCTGTCTCAGGGCCAGGCTCGTAAACTTGGACTTTAGCACACCTCCAGGCCCCGGGCTACCATTCTGGATAGGTTTATTCGCTGGAGTGGTCCCGGTGGTGAAATACGATTACTGAGTTTATACTGCCCCCATTCCAAATGTCCCTCTGTCATGTGTCTGTTTATGTCTTGGATTGACTCCTCGCCCCTGACGGATGTTTTCACCTTCGACTTGTTTCCTTCCAGGAGATCTCAAACGTCCTTCAGGATCTGAAGAGAGTGGAAAGGCAGTTGCTGGGTACGGATCTCGTGCTTGCCTCTTGATTTTGTCTTTTGCCAACTCTGAGCATTAGAATATCTCTCAGGTTTGATATTATACAGGCTTTCGGTAAGTCACACCAAAAGCATCCATAGTGGGTGGGTATAGCTCCGTGGTAGAAATCCCCCTGAAGTAGCTTTCGATACAAAAGCATCTGCTAAACAAACACACAATATTATCCTATCCAGGGCCCAACCCTAACCCTACTCCAACCTGAATCCACATCACCTGTGTCTGTGTCTCCCAACAGTCATTGACGTGATGGTGGACCCAGACGGCACCCTGGACGCCCTCACCAGCCTGGGCCTCACCAGCCCGCTGATGTCCGAACAGAGGCTCAGTCCTGGGGGACAGGGGGCTGGCGCGGTGGGCCTCCCCTCTGGAGATCCTGGGCCCACCAGCACCTTGTCGCTCCCCTCAGGGGCCACCTCGGCCCCCTCTACCCAGGCGGCGGAGAGGGATCTGGGGCTCCACTTGCACAACAACCTGAACGCACCGCCGCCCTCTGGGGCGGAGAAGAACGCCACACCCTAACAGGTGACGAAGCAGAGGACCGACAGAACAGCTGTGACTTCTGAATGCTCGCGATGAGGAGCCAAGTAAGATGCCGATAGAACACAGAGGAGCCAATGATGTTGCAGTTAGAACACAGAGGAGCCAATGATGTTGCAGTTAGAACGCAGAGGAGCCAATGATGTTGCAGTTAGAACGCAGAGGAGCCAATGCGGTTGCGTGTAGAGTGGACCTTACGCATCCTGTTGATTATTTGTATCCAAACTAATCTCATCTCTTAACTAATCATTTCCGGTCTTGGCAAAAGAAGTGTGGAAATTGCTTACTCTGCCCTGCAGAGTTTAGTAAACGGGTTATTCTGCATAACAACACATATTAAACATACAAAACATATTTTCTAAGTGTAAAGAATGAATTCGAGAACTTGGTCATGATTTCTACAGAGACTTTTGTCATTGCTCCTACTGTTACTGTTGTGTTTTATTCTCAACAATCAATCTCTGATATCGAGCTGGAACGAAGCTGTGAGGATGTCTGCCATTTTCAGAGAAGAAACGATATGTTCAGAAAGAGTTGTTCAAAAATGTTCCACCATAATCATACGTAGTCTACCTAATCAATATTATGAATATAAAAAGATAATCTTGTTGACCTGTAGCACATGCACCTTCCCAAGCTTGTTTAGATATTCGACCTTTCCTTAAAGAGGCTGGAATCAAATATTTATTTGACGGAAACCATAGGCTATGTACAGCATCTGCTTGTCTACCACCTTTATATACTCCCTGTCTATGCCTTTCTCTGTGAGGTGACCTGTCTGTCTGAGACTAGCGTATCAAAGATCAAATATACATAACCTGATGTAGCCTCGCAGAACGTGTAATATAACGATAATTATTCTTATTCTTAATACATCACAAAGTGCCCAGTATCATTACATTTAGTCATTTAGCAGACACTCTTATCCAGAGCGACTTACAGTAAGTACAGGGACATTCCCCCCGAGGCAAGTAGGGTGAAGTGCCTTGCCCAAGGACACAACATCATTTGGCACAGCCGGGAATCGAACTGGCAACCTTCTGATTACTAGCCCGCTTCCCTAACCGCTCAGCCACCTGACTCCCTGTATCCCAGTCCCAGTATCAGTCGCTGGTGCTGTACTGTCGGCTGAAGAAGCACCCATGGTAAAACAGTTAAAGGAATGTAACGTTTGTTCATTTGCATCATTCAAAAGCCAAGATCATTCACATGGGCCGAAAATAACGTAACTAAACCAAACCCATTGTCATGTTTCATAGCAGCGTTTACACATGAATGTAACCTGATCGAAACTGTTGATGTCTCTCAGCCAAAATAACTTTAATAAAGAAATAGAATTTTGTGCTTGTTAAGTATGTGTCCTTTCGTGTTATTTCAAACCATCAATATATTTTTTTTGGGATGTTTTGTATAATTGTTTTCCAAAATGTCATAATTTATTGTTTTGTAATATTATGTGTAATAGTACAATATTGTTAAAATTTACTAAACATTGAGTATGTCTAATTTCTAATAAAACGCATGATAATCAACACAGGCTTTGTTCGTATGAATTCACAAATGTGCTTCAATTGTTTGTTTTTTTCTTTTATTTGTAAGGCTTGTGAGATTGGCTTTTTAAGATTTCAGTCACGTTACGTCCACTGGAAAGTTCTCCAGGCATCACTGCCTCCCCATTCCTGCGTGCGTTCTCCCCCCACTAAGTCCTCCTCCCTCAGCCTCTCGGGCCCCCACGCCACCTCAACCATCCCCTGTCTCCCTCCAGTCGCAGAGGAAGACTAGCCACAATGAATACAATGGCTCTGGGAAGCTGCAAGGCCCACTGTTAGCTGTTGCTGTTAATTGTGTGCCCTGAGATATTCTGCTCCACTTCCTTAATCCCTTACTCTGGGCTGACTCCCTTGTGTCGTACAGCAGCGTGTCTGCTGAGGCGCGTCCCCGCCAGCCCGCCTTCCAGACTTCCTGTTCAGTGTGGGAGAATGCAGCTGTTTAGAGGAGTTGCTCGGCATTGGGCTGTGCTCAGTCGAAGCCCCTGGTGAATTGACACGGTCATGAAATATTCAGAACCGAGTGCGACGGTCTCGTCCTCTTTGGTTTTAGAGGTGCACAAGTTAAAATGGTTGAAAACAAAAGAATGTGGTTCGCAAACGAGATCCCACTTTATTTGGGGTGTTTCGAATCCATAATGAAATATGAATCATTACCACAGCACGATAATGACAAACTCTCATAACTTCATATGTGTGATGTGTCATCGCAAGTTAGATGATGATGATTAAGCACATTTCCTTTCTCACGCTAACCAAGACGTGTGACAGGAGCGATCATGGGAGTGCCGCGGAGACATTAACATAGTCTATATCGGCTATCGATGGACACGTCTTGCTTGTGGTCACTTGGAGGATTCAGGAGAACAGGTTGAAAGTGCTCGGTTGGCAGTTTGAAAATGCAAGCAGGCAGTAGGAGGGACGGAGTAATTAGTATGCAGTGCACAAAAGCGTTTCAGTACACACGCTGAAAAAATGTATTAGTATTGTTACTCCTGGGTTTGGAGAAGTAGAGGTAACATCTTTGTCAAAATGTACCCATCATTTTCTTAAGCAAAGGTTGCATATACCCAAAGACAAGAGAGATTTCACCCATTAAAGTCAAGTTAGTTATATGGTATTGATGGTATGATGGTAGAACAGTTAGCGTAGTAAATCAGAATCGTCATTGCAAAATCTATTCCACTGCCCCAGGCAAAGTCCCATAGAGGCGGCATAAATTGTTCAAGGCCCCATAAATGTTGTCATTTATTTTCTGCCACCGCAGTGTTTATGCAACACACACACACACTCAAACATATACTCAACAACAAAAGATCATGTACTCTGTGTACATTCATGCTGCCATTTGGACTCTGCTATTTGCTATTTTCTGACAATCTGCCGTTTGGGAGTTTTGTACACACATAAAAACACCCTGAGACGAAAGTTAAGGCTAACCGAAGACATTCTGAGTATAACAGTTGTGTCACACTAATAAATAATCCGACTCTGGCCAACTCTCGGAGAACTAAATGACTACTGGCTGAAATGTTTTATTGTGCTGGCGCCAGTATGCTTGCCTACACACAGTTTGTGTATGTGTGTGTGTGTGTGAGTCAGTGCGTGAGTGTATGTGTGAGTGCGTGAGCAGTCAGTGCACTTCATACTTCCCTCTCTCCCACTCCTCCACTGCAGCAGCTCTCCCCTGGTGCGCCACCGCCCACCCATCAGCGCGGCCCGCACTTCCCCCCTCACCCCCACGCCCCCCGTCCCTCCCACCGTGCCTGGGATACCCTAACCTCTCCATGGGGGAGAGCACAGCGCCGCTGGAGCTCAGGGCAGGGAGGGGGGCTGGAGACTGGGTTGTAAAGCTGTGGGCTCACCAGACTGGGTGTGTCCAGACATCCAGAGACTGGCAGGAGTTAGACGAAAAGAGAGGAGAGTGTGTATTAGCGAGAGAGATGAACAGAGAGAAATAGAGCGGGAAACAGAGAGAGAGAGAGATCGGCAGATCAAAGTCAGATAGACAGTTTCTTCAGGATATTTTCCTTCTCGGTGTGTGTGTCTGTCCGTGTGTGTGCTGTTTGGGGACCCAGGCCAGCTATGGGGCCCCCGGAAGGTTCTCGGCTGAAGGGGCTTGGTGACATTCGCCCAGTCACCCTCTCGTCCCTTGGTCGCCTGGGGAACACTGTCTACACCACCGCACATCAACAGGACCACCCTGCAACCATATGGTCACGGCATAGGGAACAGGTGAGTCTCCTGAACGCTCCTCAAACCTGCACTCTGAGTTGTGTTGTGGAAAGAGTGGGGATAGAGGCTGGGACAGAGGCTGGGACAGAGGCTAGGATAGAGGCTGGGACAGAGGCTGGGACAGAGGCTGGGATAGAGGCTGGGACAGAGGCTGGGACAGAGGCTGGGATAGAGGCTAGGATAGAGGCTGGGATAGAGGCTGGGATAGAGGCTAGGATAGAGGCTGGGATAGAGGCTGGGATAGTGGCTAGGATAGAGGCTGGGACAGAGGCTGGGATAGAGGCTAGGATAGAGGCTGGGACAGAGGCTGGGACAGAGGCTAGGATAGAGGCTGGGACAGAGGCTGGGACAGAGGCTAGGATAGAGGCTGGGACAGAGGCTGGGACAGAGGCTGGGATAGAGGCTAGGATAGAGGCTGGGATAGAGGCTGGGATAGAGGCTAGGATAGAGGCTGGGATAGAGGCTGGGATAGTGGCTAGGATAGAGGCTGGGACAGAGGCTGGGATAGAGGCTAGGATAGAGGCTGGGACAGAGGCTAGGACAGAGGCTAGGATAGAGGCTAGGACAGAGGCTGGGACAGAGGTTGGGATAGAGGCTGGGATAGAGGCTGGGATAGTGGCTGGGATAGAGGCTGGGACAGAGGCTGGGATAGAGGCTGGGATAGAGGCTGGGATAGAGGCTGGGATAGTGGCTGGGATAGAGGCTGGGATAGAGGCTGGGATAGTGGCTGGGATAGAGGCTGGGATAGTGGCTGGGATAGAGGCTGGGATAGTGGCTGGGACAGAGGCTGGGACAGAGGCTTGGACAGAGGCTGGGACAGAGGCTGGGACAGAGGCTGAGAGGGATGGGGCATGTTCACCGAGTCCTATAGAAACAAGCGGAAAGCTTTAGTTTATTGTTTAACAAGAGTTTATTTAAATGAGCTTCTGTATTGGAACAGACTAGGCCTTCACAACATTGCCTACACACTCATTTGATTTGTTTGATGTACAAAAGTATTTTGGTACTATTGGTCCATAACGTCTTCAGTTAGAAAGGAATCCAGGTTGGTCTCAAATATGGCTGTATAATCAAGCCCTGGAGTTGTAATCAAATCAAGTGATTTCATATCAGTTACATTTCTGTGGATGCATAGTATTTTATTTCCAACTCTAACTTGCGGTGTAGTGGAAACGTAATTGTCACAGGAGTGTGTCTGGAAACCAACAGAAGCGATCCACCTACACAGTTCTGCTGCGTTCATATAAGATTTGGAACTGCACTAGCGTTATTCATGGGCAACCCATTATTATTCATCCGTTCACATCCTGTTCACTTAGCGTGTTAGCATCATCCATTCACAGCCTGTTCACTTAGCGTGTTAGCGTCGTCATCCATTCACAGCCTGTTCATTTAGCATGCCGGCAGCACAGTCTTCCAGCCTCTGGAGAATTGCAGCATGGGATGTGTGCTTTGCTGCATCCAATGAGAATTGATTACTGCCCCCCCCCCCTCGTTCTCGGTCTTGCTTCCTGCTTTTTGCTCTCTGCAAAACTTTGAAACTCCTCCCTCTTTTATGGATGCCACGGCTCAAGAGAAATGTGGGCTTCATGCCTGGTTTTGAATGCTGAATCTTGGGATCCTGAGAGGTTAAGCTGCTGTGATGTCATGTTTTGAACGGCCTCACGGTGCTGATGTCTCCATGCTCCAAGCATGCTTTTATTGGACGGGCAGCTTTTGAGATGAACTCGTCTCTAAATATGTCATGGTTCGGTGTGTAGGGGAGTACTCTGAACCCCCCGCTCTGTGTGTGTTTGAGTGTGTGAACGTGTGTGTACTGTATGTATGTGTGTGTGTGTGTGACCTGCAGTGGAATCTCAGATGAGAGCAGGAGGGATGTGGTATCTGTGCAGGCCAGGCTGTCCTTAAAAGCACCCAGTTACACATGTGACTGACTCACACACACACACACACACACACGCACACTCCTCTAATAAAACATATGCACAAACCACCAATCTTCAACAGAACCAACACATTTATACCACAAATCTGTGGAGATGTATTCGTTTCGCAAGATAGTTTGGGGCTGTGTTAATTGGATCCTACGAATGATGCCAAATCAGTATTAATTGGTGCGATCGAGAAATCGTTCTGCAAAGTTCAGCATTTTAGTTTTCTCCATTAGAGGATATTTCTGTGGTGAGGCTCGACCTGATACAACCCAGAACATCAGCGAGCAGCTCTGGACCAGAGTCTCATCAGCCCAGCTTTGTGGAGCAGCTCTCTCCATCTGTCTCCATTTGGACCTCTCTCACAACTTCCCGTCTGCACGAATTCGGCCTCATCGTTCACCGTCAGCCCCCCTCCCTCCGTATGCCCTCTCGCGGTTGTCACGGTGCCAGCGTCCCACGGCGACGGCTTCGCCCGGGCCCTCTCTCTCTCTAGCACGCGGACGTGACCCTCTGCGTGAGTGTGAACGCAGCTTCCTGTGAGGGCGACTCGGCGAGTCAGAGGTGTGAAGGTGAAAGCCCAGGTATATCTGAATCCCTGCATCAGCCCCCCTGCAGATACAGCGTGTGGATACCCTTCAGAGACGGACAGAGAGGCGTGTCACGTGGCACCACCGGCGGCGGCAGGGACACAGGCAGGCCCTGGGACAGACCGAACGAGTTTACGCTCGGAAAAAAACTAGCAGTGGCGCTCCGTTGGTTCTCCATCGGAGTCAACGCGAGCCTCCTCGTGTCACTGCAAGAGAAACACACACACACACACACACCACCGGGTGTGTTGACGGTTGGAGAGGTGCTTACTGCGCGTTCACAGACAGTTTGCCTACCCCGGTGGCTTCTTCATGGCAGGTGGGGTTTTAATCAGTCTCTTGTGGGGTGAGCGCTGGGCCATACACACACAGATAATGATGTCCCTGATGGAGAATTAGAGAGAGGAGGAGGAGGAGAAGAGGAAGAGAAAAGGAGGAGGGGAGGAGGTTACAGTGGCTGGGCTGAAGCCACTGTAATGATGTAACTCCAGTACAGGAAACACTGTGAGCCACTGCTGCATGTCACCTCAGGGGACTCAGGAAGTGTTGTTGCTGTCGGGGTCGGATCGAGACAAAATAAAGGTGGTTGCATAGGTGGGACTAAAGGTCGACAACCGATCGCCCTTCACGTGTTGCAGTGTCCACGCTGTTTAACAGCCTCAAGTATAAAGTGCCTTTGGGAGTTCCGATGACCCACCTCTATGTGGACGTGAGAACTTTGGCGTTAGTTGGGATGTCAACTCTCACCATCAGACCTGTCCTCTGTCCCCATGACGATGGGAGAGGGAGAGGGGGGCAGTGTACATTCTTGTTAGTCCCTACTTCCTGTCTGCTGCCCTGCACATCAAAGTGTGCGTGGTGTGCATTTGCGTGTGTCGCTCCCACGTGTGTGCGCGGACCTTTGGCAACATTCACTTTCCCCTCGGGATATGACTCTGCCCCTCCTGTCTACCCTCTGAATCTCTCTCTCTGTCTCTCTCTCTCTCTCTCTCTCTCTCTCTTCAACAGGATGACATCTAGAGGGCACCTCTCTCTGTCCCTCGCTTCTCCTTCCTTTCAACCCCTCTCTCTGTCCCCCCCCCTCTCTCTCCCCCCCTCTCTCTCCCCCCTCTCTCTCTCCCCCTCCCCGCTCTCTCTCTTCCCCACCCCGCTCTCTCCCCCCCCCCTCTCTCTCTCTCTCTATATCTCTCTCTCCGTGACTTTGTCCCAGTGGGAGCACGTCCTCCCCACCAGGCACTCAGCCCTCTCAGCCTCAGTTATTACAAGGCTTGGGTGAAGGTGCAATAATGTCCACAAACCGTTTATTTACATGAACACACATACCTCATACTTTACACGGTATACAATGTGCCTGTGAGGCTCTTAAGCCTCTTTTTAAAATTACATTTACTGTAAAATATAATATTTATATGTTGGGAGGCGGGGAAATTGCATAATGTTCCCAGGTGATGTAACACCGTAGAGTCTCAATGCAACTGTTTCATGACGTTTTTAGTTTCCGATCAGCGAGCCACCTCACAGGAAGTAGGTGGAGTTAAGATCGGAGCGAGGAGGTCACCTAAGGTACTCCTACTGTAACGCTACTGTAAAGTCCTGGAAGTTTCATTTCAGCTGAACTTGAACACCCCTCTCTGCCCTCACGTCCTCTTCCCTCTTTGCCCTCACCCCCTCTTCCCTCTCTGCCCTCACCTCCTCTTCCCTCTCTGCCCTCACCTCCTCTTCCCTCTCTGCCCTCACCTCCTCTTCCCTCTCTGCCCTCACCTCCTCTTCCCTCTCCTCATCTTCCCTCTCTTCCTCCCTCCTTTGTTCTCCCCACGGGTCCCCATTCTGCGGTTGGCTGCATGTGCTCCTCAGTAGTGCTAGACCATGCCAAGTATTCCTGTAATAAACCCACAAACACGCACCTGAGTGGTAGAGATGAAGTGCTTGAATTTTGTGCATGCTTTGAGTGTGAAATGATTTAAGCAGTTAATTATTCAGTTTTAAATTTAAAAACACAGAAAACGAAATGCAAGCACACTGTGCAGTTATGTTTTTCTTCCACAGATTTGAACAGGCTTTCTGTATCGAATGAGAGCTATTCTTGGTCTTGATGCAAGGCATTGAGTAAAGTGCACATGTCTGCATGTGTGTTGGGGTGTGTGTGTGTGTGTGTGTGTGTGTGTGTGTGTGTGTACAGTACACACAGTATTTGTGCCTGTACCTTGAGTGTTATTTATAATGTATACATAGTCTTGGTTTGTTTTAAGGTGTGTGGCTTCCTGGTCTCCAGATGCTGATCTTTACTCTGAAATGCTCACAGCATATCCTTCAAAATGACTAATGATTCAAAATGAATCTTGATCTAGATGATAGATTAATGGAGATGTATTTGAATATGTGAAGCGTTCTGCAGTTTCAGTCTGCAGCTGCTCCTGTTCCTCCCTCGCCAGGAGACACTGTTTAAGGATTTCTCCTGAGCACACTTAGCCAAGTCCATTTTCTCTCTGCCAGTTGAATTTTGCTTCAGCGGTCAGGTAAAATACTGGGGAGGGAGGGTGGATGGGGAGGAGGAGGAGGAGGAGGAAGAGGAGGAGGAGGGGAGGGAGGATGAAAAGGAGAGAAGGGATGGGAAGGGAGGGGTGAGGAGGAAAGGGGGATGGGGGAAGGGGGATGAGGAGAGGAGAGGAGGATTCGGAAAGGACGAGGAGGGAGGGGAGGGGAGGGAGGACTCATGAGTCTGAGTGAGAATTGTATTGGATGTTTGGTCAGAAGGGGTAGGGCACTGACTTTCTCCCTGTTTCCCTCTCCCTTTATCTGAGAGGGAACGGAGGAGAGCGAGCATCAAGATCTCACTCTCTCTCTCTCTCTCTCTCACACACACACACACGCCCTCACGTACAGAGAGGGGCACTGGAGGGGCCATGTCAGGGCGTGCGGCAGACCTGGGGCTGCGGCACACACCACACACACCACACACACGCATCGTACGGACCAGCGTGGCTTGGGAATGAGGGGAGTGGCACAGAGTGAAGACCGGCCGGTGTGGTCACAGGGGCAACGTACCATGTAGACAGGTGTGATTGAACTGTAGTTTTTCCCACCATCCTGAAGTTTGAACGGACTACGACTGACATGGCGGGGCCAGTGACAAATGAGCCTATGAAGGTGAGTTGTACACCATTCCTCTCGATCTTCCTCTTTGGCACTCTAAGTCTCTATTTTGTTCATCTCTTATATCCAAGACTTTGCTTCTTGCTTTGATAATGGGACAGAGTGTCTAATGTGACCGTTTTATCACATCTGGGCTGCAAAACTACCATCTGACTAAGATTTTCGCATTTCCTATAAATTGTATTCCACTAACACCACATACTTCATTAAATCTCTGAATGGGCCAGGTGGGACCAAAGAGTAGAATGGTAAATTTGAGTGACGTGTAAAAAATGGTTTCCAATTCCAAGCTCTACGCCCGACTACCCCGCACAAATCCTCTCCTTCGTCCGGCCGCGTGTGACTGAGAAGCTGTGTGTTTTCTGTGGACGTTATCCCCCGGGGCAGGCACCGACACAGTCAAACGCTGCCGGGGGGTCCTTGACTCGGCTAAACGAAGCGAAGGCTGGAGCGTGTCTGTGGGCTCCAGCGGGGGGGAGAGGAGTCTGTGGGCTCCAGCAGGGGGGGGAGGAGTCTGTGGGCTCCAGCAGGGGGGGAGGAGTCTGTGGGCTCCAGCAGGGGGGGGAGGAGTCTGTGGGCTCCAGCGGGGGAGAGAGGAGTCTGTGGGCTCCAGCGGGGGAGAGAGGAGTCTGTGGGCTCCAGCGGGGGAGAGAGGAGTCTGTGGGCTCCAGCAGGGGGGGGAGGAGTCTGTGGGCTCCAGCAGGGGGGGGAGGAGTCTGTGGGCTCCAGCAGGGGGGGGAGGAGTCTGTGGGCTCCAGCGGGGGGGGGAGGAGTCTGTGGGCTCCAGCAGGGGGGGGGAGGAGCATGTGGGCTCCAGCAGGGGGGGGAGGAGTCTGTGGGCTCCAGCAGGGGGGGGAGGAGTCTGTGGGCTCCAGCAGGGGGGGAGAGGAGTCTGTGGGCTCCAGCGGGGGGGGGAGGAGTCTGTGGGCTCCAGCGGGGGGAGGAGTCTGTGGGCTCCAGCAGGGGGGGGAGGAGTCTGTGGGCTCCAGCAGGGGGGGGAGGAGTCTGTGGGCTCCAGCGGGGGAGAGGAAAGAGCATCTGGACGCCGGTTCGTCTCATTTGAGCCGGAATGGCTGGAGACGGACAGTGTTGAGCGGAGGAGAGGGCGATGGGGGCTGGAATTGATTTGACGATGGTTCTCTGAGGGGGACATACCTTCCCTCCATGCAGAGCGTCCTCTCCGAAAGGAATGTCCCGAGGGAACTTCTCATTAGTTTTGTTGTGCCGTTTCGAAGTTTTAATGGTTGGTCTCCAGAGACATTGTGCAGGTGGGGGGGGTAGTTTCCAGGTAGTTTCCTTTCTTTGGGCTTCTCGTACAAACCTCTCATGCCCACCACCACCACCCACCACCATCCATCACCATCCACCACCACCCATCACCATCCACCACCACCCACCACCCACCACCACCCACCACCATCCATCACCATCCACCACCACCCATCACCATCCACCACCACCCACCACCCACCACCACCCATCACCACCCACCACCACCCACCACCCACCACCATCCACCACCACCCATCACCATCCACCACCACCCACCACCCACCACCACCCACCACCATCCACCACCACCCATCACCATCCACCACCACCCACCACCACCCACCACCATCCACCACCACCCATCACCACCCACCACCATCCACCACCATCCATCACCATCCACCACCACCCATCACCATCCACCACCATCCACCACCACCCATCACCATCCACCACCACCCACCACCCACCACCACCCACCACCATCCACCACCACCCATCACCATCCACCACCATCCACCACCACCATCCACCACCACCCACCACCCACCACCACCCACCACCATCCACCACCACCCATCACCATCCACCACCACCCACCACCACCCACCACCATCCACATCACCACCCACCACCATCCACCACCATCCATCACCATCCACCACCACCCATCACCACCCACCACCATCCACCACCACCCATCACCATCCACCACCACCCACCACCACCCACCACCATCCACCACCACCCATCACCATCCACCACCACCATCCACCACCACCATCCACCACCACCCATCACCATCCACCACCACCCACCACCATCCACCACCATCCACCACCATCCACCACCACCCACCATCACCCACCACCATCCACCACCACCCACTACCACCACCATCCACCACCACCATCCACCATCCTCCAACACCCACCACCATCCACCACCTTGGGCCCCACCACCCACCACCCTGGCCCTCCAACCTCCCATGCGTCATCCACCTGTCAACGTTTCCCATGCTGTAAATTGGGGACGCTCTGACAGGCCAGAGCAGAGCAACACAGATCCTGACCCCTGACCCCTGACCCCTGCGGACATGCTGTGAGGACGCCGTGCTGAGGCTCTTGGTTTTTTCTTTCCCGACTGTAACTGTCAGATTTTCCTCTGCTCCAGTTCGTAATAGGGCTCTCGCTCCTTAACGCCCCGAAGACAAGCCAGCGAGAACTGTTTATGATGGATGCACAAAATCCGGCGGAAAAGAAAATAAATAATGCGATACAGAGACACACAGCGCAAGCTGACATAGTTGTCAAGTCGTGTGCCAAAGGGCCAAACAGTGAAGAGAATGAGATGGCAGAGAACTGTTAACGTAAGCAAAAATAGAACTGCCGGTCGGCACTTTCACAAAACAAGAAAATCGAGATTCTCAAAGTTTACCGTTGACAGCAACGCTTTGCATTTGAACCATTGAACACATTGACGTTTAACAGGCGTCTTCCTCCATTCAAACCTAGTGGTTCCAATTACCTAAACCTACCAAAACACACACACTTACTTGTACTGAAAAACGAATTCCCCCAAACAGAAGCTGGTTTGCTGAACCCTCTCAGCATCGGAGCGTTTGAACAAAGCAGTGATGCGCAAACCACAGCACACACACATACACACCGAGGAGCCACTCTCTGCTCTGTCTAATGGAGGTGCACTGTGAATCAGTTTGCCTTCAGTTGCAGAACGTTCCACCTCACCTGCCCTGCACTACTTGCCACGAGGTAGGATTCGTGAATCCTTCTCGGCTATCTGTGAGCACTGGTCCATGGGGAAAGATCCAGGATTAGCTGCCAGATCAGAGAGGAGCTGGTCCGACGAGGATCTTGATGATGGATCAATCAGGACATCCCTGAGTCCTAATCAATAGCATCCGCTGGATGTCACACTCGAATGGTCAACGGCCCTGCTGTTCCAGGCCAGCAACAAAATAATGTATCGACCGTCATCTAATCAGTCACGTTCACCAACCCTTCACGTCGGCGTTTCGTCCGTAGCCTTTCGCAGCGGAGCGTTCAGAGTTGCGTTCGATAACCTCAGCGGAGGTTGCGTTCCAAAAACCAGTTCTGTTGTGTGAGACTACTGATCACTGTCCGTTCAAACTGCTGCTGTTTCCCTCCGTCTTCCAGTCGCAGCAGAAGTGCGTCGCCGTCTTCGCCCTGCTGTGCTGCTTGGCCGTGCTGCTGGCGTTAATCTTCTCGGCGGTGGACCTGTGGGGCGACGAGGAGGACGGCATCACGGAGGAGAACTGTGGCCGAGACTGCAGGTGAGGAGGTCCCTCGAGCGATGATGTCGTCGCCAGGGGGTCGGGCGAGGTCGGACGGAAAGTGCAGGGTAACACCCCGAGAACGTACACAAGATCCTGTTAGAAGGCCCGAATGGGCTCGGGTTACAAAACGATGAGTGTTCAGTGTGTAGTCCGTAAATGGGGCGTTTCAAGACAAACGCGTTTCTCTCCAAACTAATTTGATCAATTCACTCATCTGTGACATGGAGAATCCTGATTCTAAAACTGCAATCTTTCACCAGTATCACCCTTGTGGAGAATATTCCAGAAGACCTTACCCTTTCGATAAATGGTATGACCCATGTGCCCTTGACGTCAGGGCTCCACAGCCTGTTGGACCGGACCAAGCGCTCTGTGGAGGTGGTTTCCCCTGTCTGGGACCTCAACTCCTGGGACCAGGAGACATGGCCCAACACTGCCTCTGAGGTACAGAATAAGACACTCGTTTATATCCTTAAATAGTCATTTTCTACAGTGCCAAACTTTGCAAAGAAAGTCCAATTCACCATTCATGGAGTGCTGCTGACAATATTTCACACAGTAGATGATCTGTCATAACAGTCCTTGGGTGAGAAGGATTTTTACTGCGCAAAAAAGTGCAACGTTGTCAATATATCTCCCTTGCTTTCCTCTTCAGGGCCAGTTGTTGTTCCAGAGGCTGGTCAATCTGAGATCACGTGGAGTTCAGCTGAAGGTCGCCAGTAGCCTGACAGACAATACTGAGCTGAGGGCAATGGCCAAGCATGGTGAGGGATTCTCAATGTACCTTTTCAGCAATGCGCAGAAAAGCACTTCACTTCCACTGTTCTTCGTGAACTGCAAATTCATACAAATGATCCCATTTAGAGTCAAGAGAAAAATGAATAAAACATGATTTCTAAGTAGAGCGTACGCCATCCTTCATAGAATACTGTAAAGCCTGATACTATGTATCGTATACCCTTCTTTACCTTTCAATTTCGAGGCAAACAGACAAACCTCATGCAGCCAATATCATCCATCGCCTCCGCCCGACCCCATCTCATCCATCTCATTTCCTCGCCAAACCTCCCCACAAGGTCAAAACATCCCGAATTTGCAAAACGCTTTTCGGCCTGCTTCAGCTTCCTGTCAAACGTTACAGCCCGCCTGCAAGGCTGCTTGTCTTCCTGTCCGCCTGCTTTTCTGCCTGTCCCGCCCAAGGCCTGTCTGACTGTGTCCTGCCCCGGCAGAGGCGGAGGTTCGCTATGTGAACATGACAGCTCTGACCAGAGGGGGACTGCACTCGTCGTTCTGGGTCGTGGACAGGAAGCACGTCTACATCGGGAGCGCAGGCATGGACTGGAGGGCGCTGTCCAAGGTACCCCGGAAACAAGGAGAGGTTTCTCCGAAAACAACGTTTAAAACCTTGTTTGGAATGACTGAGGGATTGGCGATTCTGTGATGAATGGGGATTCAAATGATTCTGTTGGGAAGCGTTGCTGATCTAAAGTCTTGCTTTTATAAATGCTTACTCTTCGAAAGTCTTAATCTTTTAGATTCTTAATATTTCTTACCTTTCTAGTCAATGTTTACTCTGACCAGTACAGATAGGAGGCAAAGTGTGCAACACACCAAATATAGACCAGCAGCATTTCAATTGACATTTGGATGGAACTCAAACTGGATCGGAGAGCCTGGGGTCCAAGGTACCACAGGCTATTAGCATACTGTTGTTGGAAGTGATTACCTGGCTGCCTCAGTGTAGCCCTGGTGGTGAATGTACTGTTGAGTGTAATCACCACACAATGGGAGCCAACAGTAGACGCACACACACACACACATTGGAATGGAAACACTTTTTGTTATGTGAATAGTTCTGGACATGACTGGTTCTTGGTCACCTGCCGAGCAAACAGAACCAAGAAACATTGAATCAAATTGATCCTGTTTTCGAAAAACTCCTCAGAGACGCTTCTTTTTTTATGATACATTATTATTTTATGCTTACAGTGCATTTCGCCTGCAATCAACCTCACCAACGTTTTTATTCCCCTTCCCAAACACCCTCAAAGTCCTTATTTCTGGTCTGACTAGTCTCCCCATCAACAAAGCAGTCAATCAGCAGCCCGTCCCCTCAGACCTCCTCCTTCCTCACACACGGCTGTTCCGTTCAGTCATTTAGCAGACGCTCTTATCCAGAGCGACTTACAGGAAGTACAGGGACATTCCCCCCGAGGCAAGTAAGGTGAAGTGCCTTGTCCTAGGACACAACGTCCTTCCAACCTTCTGATTACTAGCCCGATTCCCTAACCGCTCAGCCATCTGACCCCCCCCCCCACGTTCCTCTGTACTTCCTCCTGCGCTCTTCTTCTTCTTCTCCTCCCACAGAGGAAGGAGCTGGGAGTGATCGTCTACAACTGCAGCTGCCTGGCTCTGGACCTCCACCGGGTCTTCTCCTTCTACTGGCAGCTCCAGTACCGAGACTACATCCCGTCCATCTGGTCCAAGAGAGTCACAGCCCTCTACGGCAAAGACAGCCCCCTCGCCCTCACCCTCAACGAGACGGACGCCACCGCTTACGTGTCTGTGAGTGACGGCTGGAGCACGCTTAAAGCGTGTTTGTCACATGTACGTCACACGTTCCCATTTGTTTTTCCGAGACTCTGACCCCCTACCATCTGCTGCAAGCCACTTGCAACTTCATGCAACGATTAACTGCAACAATATTCAGTCTGGATGGAGAAGTCCCCTACACAATTATGAGACACAAAAAAATATATTGCCTCATCAATTAACAAGACACACTTTTAAGGTGTAAGGTTATTAATCATGTGAAGGTTACGCTGAAGTATTTCTCGAGTCGGATTGTCACAGTCTAACTTGACAGTAATGAATCTATCTGCCTAGCGACCAGATGTTTATCAGAGATGTTGGAAACATTTATCATCCTATAGGAATTAATGACGTTGTCTGCCCTACTGTGATTCGCTGTTGGCAAACTCTTGTTTCTTGCTGGTTTGGCTCGTGACTGACAGTGATGCATGTTTCTGGAAACGGCTCTTCTCATCTTGGCCTCTTCCTCCACTCTCCAAAGTCTCAGACTTCATTAAATATGTATGGGGGGGAATGTTTTGGAAGTTAATTGCGAACTCAAACTTGATTCGGAAGATTTGGTCAACAGTGCATTGTTCAATTAAGGGATTTTGTCAAATGGATGTTTTTAATCAGAGCTATGAAACTCTGAGAAGTTGGAGAAGAGTCAACAGTCTAATTAACTTTAGAAATCAATCAAAAGCACATTAAACGCTTAGTCATTCTGGATCTGGATCTCGGTGTAATTATGTTTTTCTTTCTCCCAGGCTTCGCCTGAACCCTTTTGTCCAAAAGACAGAACCAAAGATGTAGACGCCATTAATGAAGTCATCCGGGATGCCAAAAGCTTTATCTACATATCCATAACAGATTACCTTCCACTGCTTAACAGAACCTACCGGGGGACTGTAATCACAAGGTGATACTCTGCTCTCCACCCTTCAGCAGAAGCATTTCACAAACACACACTGAGTTTCTAGACGCTCAAAATGTATCGAAACCTGAAGCTGCCTATGACTTAAAAAGCAGTTATTGGTTCGAGATCGTTATTTTTCGTGCTGAACCTCCTTGTTTCCCCATCTTCCCTCTCCTCAGATACTGGTCTGCTATCGACGAGATGATCCGTGAGGCCGTGGTCTTGAGGGGGGTCAGAGTTCGCATGTTGATCAGCTTCTGGAAGGAGACCCACCCGCTCACGTTCAACTTTGTGACTTCCCTCAAGTCACTGTGTATGGAGCTGTCCAATTGTTCTCTAGAGGCGGTGAGTGATCAAACGTTCCCTCCCTCAGGCCTGTAATTACAGTGGTAATGATGTCTTCTGTTAGCACGTACGTTTATCCTAAGCATTGTTCAGGGGAGGATTAGAACCTTGACGTGCAGTCTCAAGCTTTACCACTGATATTTATCCATCCCATAGTTCCGTCCCATCACATAGTGGTACTGTGTGACTGAGGGGGTTAGAATAATGATGGGTTCCATGTTAGTTACAGAGGGTTCCATTTTGTTTTCAAACATCTTCCGAATTTCACCTTTAACCTTTCACATTTAACCTGTACCGTTACATTTCGCAGAAGTTCTTTAGCAAGCGGGAGTGGATGGACGGTTTTCAACAAGTGCTCAACCACAACAAGTACATGGTGACCGACAGCGCAGTGTACATCGGTAAGAAGTTCACATTGATCGGTCAACTCATTGATTTCCTTCAGGGCGGTTTGTCAACTTGCATTGATCGTTTGCCGTTCATTGATTCATCTGACTGTGATCCATCTGAGGAATGTGACCTGTGTTTCTCCAGGGAATCACGACTGGGTGGGGAGAGAGTTTGTCTATAATGCGGGAGCGGGGCTGGTGATTAGGCCCTCACAGAGCCTGGAGGACAGAGGGCCCGGTATCGTGGAGCAGGTTAAGGCTGTGTTTGAGAGAGACTGGACATCACGCTTTGCCAGAAGTCTGCAGACCAAAGAGGGTCTATTTCCACAGGGAAATAAATATAGAAACCTCAAACAACCAGAACTGAGGAATCCAAAAGAGGACAAAGATGGAGAAAGAAGATGGAATAACCCTTTATAAATATAAAAGCACAAATGATGAACTTGTTCCTTTATTTTGCAACCAAATGGACTTCAACAGCCACCTCTAGATTCTCCATGAAAATGCTGATATTTAGGAAGGTGGAAACTATCCTTTAATATTGTAATATTTCAAAAGAGAAAATCTCTAACTCATCAACCAAATGCTATCTATAGAGAATGCAAGAATACATACATTATTGAAGTGTTGAGAAATCTATTCAGTTCTATTTAATAAGACTGACAAATGTAACTTGCAAATAGTATATATATATATATATATATATATATATATATATATATATATATATATATATATATATATATATATATATATATATATATACCAGCATGAGCTGCATGAAAACTAAAATGTATAACATTGTGAACAAGCTCTATGTCCGATAGCAAGGACAGACATGAAACATTATTTACTTCAGCAATAGTCTCAAGTTAAATTCTGCACTAATTTGATATTACACCAAAGTGCTTGTTTGCTGTTTGATGGTGCATTTTAAGGGCCAGTGTTGTTTTGAAAAGAGCTTCAATGTATTTTGGTCATGTTTGTGTTGTTTTGAAAAGAGCTTCAATGTATTTTGGTCACGTTTGTGTTGTTTTGAAAAGAGCTTCAATGTATTTTGGTCACGTTTTTATACATTGCCTGTTGTTACTAATAATTAACATAAAATGTATTGCCTTATTGATGCTTTCACCTCGTTTCTACTTTAAAAGACAGAAGCACAAACATAGTAGACATACTACATTACAAAGGGATGCCATCTATAGGCTATAAACGGAACTTTTACAGTCATGGTCAGAACAGAAAAGAAATCCAAATAAATAGACCATGCAATGTTATGTATTGGTATTTAAAGTAATTTAACGTTCATTAAACCACTGTGTTTAGGCTCATGGACTTCTGAAGGTGATGTAATATGCTGGATTTAAAAGTATGCGTTGATTAAATATCATATAATGCATGTCTTTATAACAGGCCTGAGCGTGTACTCAGGTTTATGGTTCAGGATGACCGGACCTCTACCTCAGAGAACAAACTAGCCATAGGCGACACAACCCAAGAAGCGTCCGTCTGGAAAATTGTTGTTTCTTATCTTAAACGCATGGTGGCGGAATAACTGCACATTCGTCACCGGGATGTTTCGCTTAAACTGTTCAGTGATACTTGGAATTTAGCTTTCGAGTTCAGAGTTCCAATGATTAATTTACAAATTATTGATTTGTTCAATGACCAATCTGATGCAGTTCAGTTAATCATATGTCTTTGTTTAAAATATTGATAGAAGGGATCACAACAAACGTTTGTCTATAATCAATCTGGATCCACCATATAACTCAAAACAAGGGCCGTGCACCAGCGCCGGTCGATAGAAAATTCTACAAGTTCGTCATTGTTCAAACATGTTAACTATTAAGACCCTAACACAGGGGTGTCAAACTCATTTTCACCGAGGGCCACATCAGCATTATGGTTGCCCTCAAAGGGCCAGTTGTAACTACGATGTAACGATGTAAAAACATAGTGTTTTAGTTGTAGCTTTTGTGAACATATAGGCAACTATACTGGATGAATTTCATGATTCATGAAATCCAAATAAATATGATATGTTATCTACGTTTTAAATAATTAAATATGTTTTAATATAGATATCACATGGATCTGTCTGACTGTCTCCTTTGGATGGCAAGGACCATGGGGTGAGAAAGGGATCTGGGTGAGATCCTTAGTATTTATCAGCCTCTACACAGAACCTGACTGACAGAAGACTGCTTTGTAACCTCAATCTATCAACCAACCGGTTTGCAGAAGACTGCTTTGTAACCTCAATCTATCAACCAACCGGTTTGCAAACCCAAGGCCTAGTTTTGTTTCCTCGTACTTTTCTAAGACTGAATAATCCTGAATCTCTGACTGCACTGTAAATGAGATGAGAACTCCTGAACAGAAACCCACCTCAGGTGTCCATGATGATAGAGAATGCTTTGTCTGTGTTGCAGCAAAATGTGTTGTTGCTGTGTTATTGCATGGAATAGTCAACAATAAAAATGTACAGTAAGTAAGAACATAGTTCTGCAATGAGTTCACAATCAAAATTGTAAACTAAATTGTAACTGATGCTGTTAGAGTGTGTATTCGAGTTTAAAAAGGAGAGTTTTAAGAGCTGTTCTGGATGTAGTCCAGTGCATGGATGTGAGGAAGAAGTGAGTTTCAGACTTGGGTGCCACATAGGGGTTGTTTGATAAGGCCCCTATGTGGGCCTTATCAAACAACCGGTTTGCTAACAAATTGGCCTAAATTTTGTTTCCTGAATTCTCTGACAGGACTGTATATAAGGCTGGGATGTGAACTCCTGAGTGGAAACCCATCTCAGGTGTCCATGATGATGAAGAGTGCTCAGTCTGTGTTGCTTCTGCTGCTGCTCTGCTCTCTGTGTGGGACACAGGGCCTGGGTGAGCGTGGAGATGTCATGGAGACTCGTGCTCTACAGCTTGGCAGCGAGGCCAAAGAGGCGAGTGTGAGAGAGAGAAAGGATGCAGAGGACACAGAGCTAAAGGTCTCCTTGAGGAGCTTAATCAGGAGCCAAATCGAGGATCAGAGGAGGACAGGTAAAACACAACAGTTACTAGTATACACTTTTCGGTCTTTATTTTTTAGAGCCCGAGGGTTGAGGTGTTGGTGACATAGCTATGGCCTTCATAAACTGAACACTAGTACTCTAGTTTATGTACCCTTTCTTAACAGAGACAGAGCTTATTTGAACATCCAGAGTGATTAGCAAGTCAAAGAAGACACAAAAATGATCAGAAAGGGTCCTTAGGTCCTTAACCACAACAGAAGAAATGTTGAGACCTTTAGAAGTAACCAGATCTAAAGTGTGGCCTTGAGTGTGGGTAGACTCTTTCACATGCTGCAAGAGACCAAAAGTGTCAAGAAGTGCAAAGAGTTATTCAGTATTATTTTCCATGTTATTATCTATGTGGATGTTAAAATCTCCTGTTGGGATAAAAATGTTTTCAAAAATGTAGATAACTGATAGTAGTTCAGCAAAGTCATCAATCAGAGTATCTAGTCATGGCAAAACATATCAGATATCTTTTTTTACTTTTAGCTGTGAAAAGTGATATGTTGTGTTTGTGTGGGTGTGACAGAAGGAATGTTATGGGATACTGCAAAGCCATTTTCCCCACAAGTACAAACACATTATAAATCTTTGATGCTAAAAACTACTGTTCAAGGAACAAGGAAACATGATAACCAAGGAACAATGAACAATGACTGTAGGCCTCTCTTATAGTTCAGCATGTCGCTGCAATAAAGGTGCTGTTTGAAGGGTTAACTATTTGTCAACCAGCTAAATTTCATACTTTACACTCCAAACAAGCTGGTAGCAATGTATCACCAAAATGTTTGGGTAAACTTCTGTTTTGGAAAAAAAACTGTCGCCATTGTAATGAAATTCTGAATGTTTCGTTAAAAAACACTTCATATACCATCCTGAAGTTATTGTTGTTTGAACTGAACAAATGTATCAAAAGAAATCATGAAAACATTCTTTACTCAATAAATGACACTAGCATCTTAACATGTGTCTAATCTGTTGGTTACATTGCCTTTGCGTTCATTTTCATTTCCTTATGGTCAAAGAAATGATCTAAGAACTCCAGAGAGAAAAGGAGATATACCAATGATCTCAGTAAACACAGTGTCTTTTTCTGCCATCTGCTTCTCATCTACTGTCACACATACCAAAATGGCATTTTACTAAACTGAGGCCACCGAGTTTGACTGTGCCATCTCGGAAGGAATTCCTCTGGCCGACTTTCAAGTGTCCGTTTCCATAATCTTCCTCCAGTCTGTGTGGCTGCGTACTCCCTTGCATTTGGGTCCTACCCCTCCTTACACCGTGACAACGCCATTCATGTTGCACTGAGTCAATGCCTTGCTTCCAATCAACTTTATTATTGCGTCATTTTTAGTCTTACCGGGGTCCTGAATACTTGTCCCTTGATCCCTGGATCTCTCCTCCATAGTCATCGATCTGTCCTTTAGTCTCTGGTGTTTGTGTTTTGGTTCTAGCACTTCTCCCTCCCTCGGCCTAACCGGCTGCGGCCAAGTAACGTCTGTTTGGGGTGTTCGCACTACGGTCACTGGTCGCCCCTTTGCAGTGACCGGTTCCCGTTTCCCTGCCGTTGTGGTCGTTGTAGACACCCAACTGCCCGGTGTCCGTCTTCACCGCAGGTGAAACAGTGTGTACAGCTCTGTCGCCCCTCCTCCACACACCATGGGCAGCACCTCACTCGGTGGGTTGTTGTTTGGCTGGTGGACCATTGGCAACCACTCTCAGTTCGTACTGGCCTGGATTGTTGCATGGCGTCTACCATACTGGTGAGAGCGTCAATCCTGGCAGTAAGTTGTTTGATTGGATCGTCTTGGCACCTTGTTGAAACAGCCCCTTGCACAACACTCACATCCCTGTTTGGTTCATCACTAACATGGGCACTACTAGCTACAGGCGGTTTTGCTCTGGTTGGTGGCAGTAGTCGTCGCAGTCTCTCATTTTCATCACTCATGACTCTCATAACGTGTCTGAGAATAGCATCATCGGTTACACTACTATCAGCTAGCAAAGGTTTTAGCTCACTCCGAATATCTTTACACCGGTGGCTTAGGCCCTGGTAAACAGTATGTAGAAACAAGTCCTGTACTGTAGCTGCATTATACATCTTGTCGGAGTTAGCTCGTTTCGCTGCAAAAAGTATTTTCTGCTGAGGTGTTTCATGCTCACTTTGTTTCGTGCACATCAGTTCCTGGAACAGCTCTGTGCTACTTCGGTCCCCCAAGTGAGATTGTAAGAACCTTTTTAGCTCAACTACAGTCATGTCGTCTTTGTTCATTAATGTGTCTTAAAAAACCCCTGGCTTGATGATTCGCAGCACCCCTCTGACAATATCGGCCTCGCTAAAGTTTTCCCGCCTGTCTATCTGCCTGCACTCGTTGTTATATGTGATATCTGACGAATGATCCCCAATCTGGCCCCCATGTACCTTAAACTCACATGGTTGAACGTATGAGAGTGGGGAATGCAAAGTCATGGACTACCCGTTTGGGTGGTTCAGTTTGGCCTACAGGTGGTGTGGTGTCGCCTCCTCGTGTTACAGGTTCAGCCCGGTCAGTGTTTTGAGCGGGTTTTGCCTGTACCTCAATAGCATGTCGGTGTGACACAGCTGTGGTGTGAGTGTATGCATCAACATCAGATATGTTTACCACATCGCAAGTCTGTTTTGCTGAACTTGCAGTGTCTTGTAACACCAACAGTTTTGGTCCTTGGTCTTCAGCTTCAAGCAGCAGCTCACTCGATATAAAAGCATTGATGTACTCGAAACAACCGTCACTGTCCTCCAAATCTAGTTCAGATGAGTCGGTCCCTGGCAGTGATTCAATAATCTTGATGATGATGCGGAACAGTTCCTCGGCAGGTAATGTGACCAGGTCCTTCCTGATGGACCACATCAAGCGTTTCCTCGTACGATCTGCCATGATATCCTTTTCCGTCCCCCTCTATCACTGCCTCGATCTCAGGGTTAAGACAGCCGTCTTCTCAACTCTCCTGGTGTGTTCTGTGGCTCGTTGCCACAGTAGACGTCGCAGCCGCTGGCACATGACGATAACAAGGAGTCGTGTCTGTACTCTCACCGCTCTTGCATACGTGTCTTTATTTTAAACAACCAATTAACCTCAGTTACGACACAGTTAACTTTCTTCAATATGAACAAAATATTATTTTACATTTCTTCAGTTCAGTATTGTCACATTCTCTATTTTGACAATCACATTTCAATGTTCAATAAACCCTCATTTATCCATACCTTGCATCTTATATGCAGTAACTGAACAAAATAACAGTCTTAATTTGTTCTGCTTATGTTCACATTTTAAGATCAGGAGTTGAAAAATGTTCAACTTTTCGAGAGGCAACGCATGCGTCAGACCCCCTGGGTTCCATGTTAGTTACAGAGGGTTCCATTTTGTCACAAACATCTTCAGAATTTCACTTTTAACCTTTCACCTTTAACCTGTACCGTTACATTTTGCAGAAGTTCTTTAGCAAGCGGGAGTGGATGGACGGTTTTCAACAAGTGCTCAACCACAACAAGTACATGGTGACCGACAACGCAGTGTACATCGGTAAGAAGTTCACATTGATCGGTCAACTCATTGATTTCCTTCAGGGCGGTTTGTCAACTTGCATTGATCATTTGCCGTTCATTGATTCATCTGACTGTGATCCATCTGAGGAATGTGACCTGTGTTTCTCCAGGGAATCACGACTGGGTGGGGAGAGAGTTTGTCTATAATGCGGGAGCGGGGCTGGTGATTAGGCCCTCACAGAGCCTGGAGGACAGAGGGCCCGGTATCGTGGAGCAGGTTAAGGCTGTGTTTGAGAGAGACTGGACATCACGCTTTGCCAGGAGTCTGCAGACCAAAGAGGGTCTATTTCCACAGGGAAATAAATATAGAAACCTCAAACAACCAGAACTGAGGAATCCAAAAGAGGACAAAGATGGAGAAAGAAGATGGAATAACCCTTTATAAATATAAAAGCACAAATGATGAACTTGTTCCTTTATTTTGCAACCAAATGGACTTCAACAGCCACCTCTAGATTCTCCATGAAAATGCTGATATTTAGGAAGGTGGAAACTATCCTTTAATATTGTAATATTTCAAAAGAGAAAATCTCTAACTCATCAACCAAATGCTATCTATAGAGAATGCAAGACATGCATTATTGAAGTTGAGAAATCTATTCAGTTCTATTTAATAAGACTGAGAAGTGTAACTTGCAAACAGTATTTATATACAGTTAGGTCCATAAATATTTGGACATTGACACAATTTTCATCATTTTGGCTCTGTATACCACCACAATGGATTTGAAATTAAACAATCAAGATGTGCTTTAAGTGCAGACTTTCAGCTTTAATTTCAGGGTATTTACATCCAAATCAGGTGAACGGTGTAGGAATTACAATACATTTTATATGTGGCCCCCCCCTTTTTAAGGGACCAAAAGTAATTGGACAATTGGCTGCTCAGCTGTTCCATGGCCAGGTGTATGTTATTCCCTCATGGGAGTTCGTTATTTCATTGACAAGGAGCAGATAAAAGGTCTAGAGTTCATTTCAAGTATGGTATTTGTGTTTGGAATCTGTTGCTGTCAACTCTCAATATGAAGTCCAAAGAGCTGTCACCATCAGTGAAGCAAGCCATTGTTAGGCTGAAAAATCAAAACAAACCTATCAGAGAGATAGCAAAAACATTAGGTGTGGCCAAATCAACTGTTTGGTACATTCTTAAAAAGAAAGAACACACTGGTGAGCTCAGCAACACCAAAAGACCCGGAAGACCACGGAAAACAACTGTGGTGGATGACAGAAGAATTCTTTCCCTGGTGAAGAAAAACCCCTTCACAACAGTTGGCCAGATCAAGAACACTCTCCAGGAGGTAGGCGTATCTGTGTCAAAGTCAAAAATTAAGAGAAGACTTCACCAGAGTAAATACAGAGGGTTCACCACAAGGTGTAAACCATTGGTGAGTCTCAAAAACAGGAAGACCAGATTAGAGTTTGCCAAAAAACATATAAAAGAGCCTGTACAGTTCTGGAACAACATCCTATGGACAGATGAGACGAAGATCAACTTGTACCAGAATGATGGGAAGAGAAGAGTATGGAGAAGGGAAGGAACTGCTCATGATCCAAAGCATACCATCTCATCAGTGAAGCATGGTGGAGGTAGTGTTATGGCGTGGGCATGTATGGCTGCCAATGGAACTGGTTCCCTTGTATTTATCGATGATGTGACTGCTGACAAAAGCAGTAGGATGAATTCTGAAGTGTTTCTGGCAATATTATCTGCTCAGATTCAGCCAAATGCTTCAGAACTCATAGGACGGCGCTTCACAGTGCAGATGGACAATGACCCGAAGCATACTGCGAAAGCAACCAAAGAGTTTTTTAAGGCAAAGAAGTGGAATGTTCTGCAATGGCCAAGTCAATCACCTGACCTAAATCCAATTGAGCATGCATTTCACTTGCTAAAGACAAAACTGAAGGGAAAATGCCCCAAGAACAAGCAGGAACTGAAGACAGTTGCAGTAGAGGCCTGGCAGAGCATCACCAGGGACGAAACCCAGCGTCTGGTGATGTCTATGGGTTTCAGACTTCAGGCTGTCATTGACTGCAAAGGATTTGCAACCAAGTATTAAAAGTGACAATTAGATTTATGATTATGTTAGTTTGTCCAATTATTTTTGGTCCCTTAAAAAGGGGGGGGGGGCACATATAAAATGTGTTGTAATTCCTACACCGTTCACCTGATTTGGATGTAAATACCCTGAAATTAAAGCTGAAAGTCTGCACTTAAAGCACATCTTGATTGTTTCATTTCAAATCCATTGTGGTGGTATACAGAGCCAAAATGATAAATGGTGTCAATGTCCAAATATTTATGGACCTAACTACACCAGCATGAGCTGCATGAAGACTAAAATGTATAACATTGTGAACAAGCTCTGTCTGATAGCAAGGACAGACATGAAACATTATTTACTTCAGCAATAGTCTCAAGTTAAATTCTGCACTAATTTGATATTACACCAAAGTGCTTGTTTGCTGTTTGATGGTGCATTTATAAGGGCCAGTGTTGTTTTGAAAAGAGCTTCAATGTATTTTGGTCACGTTTTTATACATTGCCTGTTGTTACTAACAATTAACACACAATGTATTGCCTTATTGATGCTTTCACCTGGTTTCTACTTTAAAAGACAGAAGCACAAACATAGTAGACATACTACATTACAAAGGGGTTGATGCCATCTATAGGCTATAAACGGAACTTTTACAGTCATGGTCAGAACAGAAAAGAAATCCAAATAAATAGAACATGCAATGTTATTTATTGGTATTTAAAGTAATTTAACGTTCATTAAACCACTGGGTTTAGGCTCATGGACTTCTGAAGGTGATGTAATATGCTGGATTTAAAAGTATGTGTAGATTAAACATTATATAATGCATGTCTTTATAACAGGCCTGAGCGTGTACGGTTTATGGTTCAGGATGACCGGACCTCTACCTCAGAGAACAACTAGCCATAGGCGACACAACCCAAGAAGCGTCGGTCTGGAAAATTGTTGTTTCTTATCTTAAACGCATGGTGGCGGCATAACCGCACATTCGTCACTAGGATGTTTCTCAAACTCTTCATTGATACTTGGAATTTAGCTTTTGAGTTCAGAGTTCCAATGATTAATTTACAAATAAACCCAAATGTTTGATTTGTTCAATGACCAATCTGATGCAGTTCAGTTAATCATATGTCTTTGTTTAAAATGTTGATAGAAGAGATCACAACAAACGTTTGTCTATAATCAATCTGGATCCACCACATAACCTAAAACAAGGGCCGTGCACCAGCGCCGGTCGATAGAGAACGTTCTACCAGTTTGTCATTGTTAAAACATGTTAACTATTAAGAGCCTAACAGGAACAATATAGACCTAATTAGTCGTCTCTTTTTTTAATCAGTCCCACTTGTAATGTATAGGCCTACGTCCTAGAAGAAGTAGCTCTAGTAATCACTGCGTGTGATAACGTAAATGTTGCACAGCTTCCTATCTTATCGATAGCTAATCGAATAGAAGGACAATTCGATCCTTTCTAAAACTTGTGAAATGTGTAGTCCCACGGGTGTAGGTTATGGACGCTCCTCCATTGTGAAAGAGTGAAAAGGGCTCTGGCTGCTGCATCAGTGATGAGTAGGGGTAGGGTGGGGTGGTGGTGGGTACCGTTGTTATGGCAACAGATTAAGGTCAGAGATATTTTAGACGGCTCCATTAGCACATTTTGCAAGTGCGGTGGATTCAATGCTCTGTGGAGTTTTTGATGTGTGGGAAAGCTATTAAGACATGTGAACACGAAGAGTTTAGGTCAGTTTGGGGTAATAGCTTAGTTGCCACATTGTGTCCATATAATTAGCCTGGTGATTTTATTTCTTGCTTTGGAAAGACTCTACACAGGCTGTATAGCCTTATGTGGGCGATAGCCTGTAGTTTAACTGTAGCGTAAGTCTATCACCAGCGCAATAAAAAATTATATATTTCACAAAATAAAAAGTCAAGTTGTGAAATTGTAACCTAAAGTTTCAAAAGCGTGCGTGCAGGAGGGGGATGAGGGAGAACCATCGAAAGAGAGGAGGAGAGAGGGAGGGGTGCCAGAACTGGTGATGCCTTTGCAGCATAGCGGATCGACCACAGACAACGATGTGCGTAAATGTTGCGGGAAAATACCGATGGAATTCTTTTTAAACAATGCCTTGTCGTGGCTAGATTGCTGGGATTTTTTTCAATCATTTGATGGATCTGTAGTAAGTTTACACGCTTGCTGACCAAGGACGCCTACAGTTCATTGCGGTTTCGCTGCGGCTGCAGCAGGGAGCTACTTAAATTCTCAAATAGTTTTACTAACGCAACGGGATCCCTATCGACCACAAGAAATGCGGCACCGGCTTCCTTACAATGACCGTGTTTTGTGTTTCATTCACAACTTTGTAGAAAGCGGATGGTCCGAATGAAGCTTGCTTTGTAGGCTATCTATAAAACAAGCCTCGTTTTCTTCTGAAGACAGGGCAAATGTCTGATTGAGGATTATAAACTGTCAATATTATCGATCGAGATGGAAAGCGAGGTTTTCCCCACCTACCTTAAGCAATTTATGTTGAGCCCGCTTGTCACTTGGGTAAGAACCGATTGATATGTTTGAATAATGTGCATGTTCAGATACAGTAGTAGCCTATGAATTGCATCAATTGACTGATTTCTCTCCGTTTTCTCTCTATCTAGGTGAAGACATTTGGGCCTATTGAGGGTACCACGCAATTGGATTATTCTGAGTTGCTGGACGGGGTCTTTTTGAACGAGATCATGAATGAAATGTAAGTTTAGGCCTTGCTTGGTGGCCGTTCACTGATACTGTCAATGTTGGCTTGCTGCCTGGATGTAAACTCCTGAATGCAAGATTGTCAGCAGTGCCCAGACTAATTTGTGTTTCAAAGGTGTAATAGTTTGACACAATGACCTGTCTGTCTCACATTCATTGACCTCGCTGTTAGCTCCTGACAGCTCTGTATCATAACTAGTATAAATTCATGTTGTCCGTTTTGTAACGCTATCTATAAATGTAGTGATTTTCTCCTGGTCATATTGGGTCACACTGTGTTTCATTTCAATGTTGTCAGACGTTCTTGTCCCTAGTTCCAGCTGTTTTCAATGCAGTATCAAGCCTCAAGTGACGACCTTTAACCAGGCAACATGTGCCCTCACAACAGTGCCTGCATTGTCAATTTTGAGTGAAGGGGGAGGTTTGTGGTCTAAAAACTGCCTCGTTCTCCTGTCAAATGCTATTCAACTTTCCTGGAATGAGTTACTACATAATAGGTTTGGTAGTAGAGGTGTGAGTTGACCATAGTTGGTCATCATAACAAATCTACTAGTCTTTGGAGATTATGTGGGGGTAGATTATTTTTGGGGTGGCAGCCTTATGGTTCAGGGATTATCAGCACCTCTAATTACCCCAAACCGAAGGCCCTTTGTCAGTCTTTGGATATGACAGACAAAGAAGTGTGGTGTGTGGGGTTGGGGGGGTGGTGGGGGGGTCAATATGAAACCCAGTGGTTGTATAACATATCACTGTAGGTTACAGTAATACAGTGGTTTGAAATATGAGTGGACCATATACTGAGAGTATGACAACACACATGCGTTTCCCAAGTGAGGAGGGA
Organism: Osmerus eperlanus; assembly: GCF_963692335.1. Taxonomy (NCBI): domain Eukaryota; kingdom Metazoa; phylum Chordata; class Actinopteri; order Osmeriformes; family Osmeridae; genus Osmerus; species Osmerus eperlanus. Next base: position 10,569,763 of record NC_085039.1, read on the forward strand.
ACATATGATGACGCCATGTCCTGGAGGATAAAGGCGTCTGGCCAGACCAGCCAGGGAAGCCCAGCCCGGATCAGAATAACAGTTTGGAGAAGAAGACAGAACACAATGCTAGGCTGGGTTAGGGATAATCCCTTGGATTGGGAGACTCTCTGGGATTATAGAACCTTGTTGCTGGTGCTCTCAGGCAGAGAGAGAGGGGGGGGGGGGGCAGATGGTTGTGATGGAGATGGGACTGACTGACTGACTGACTGGCCGACTGACTGACTGACTGACTGACTGACTGACTGACTGACTGACTGACTGGCTGACTGGCTGACTGGCTGACTGACTTTCTGGCAGAACTGCCTATACAGAAGCCAAGCTGTTTTAGGTCACTGTGTCTATCTGTGGCCTGGGTGACTTGGCTGGCTGGCTGGTCCTGAATCTGTGTGCCAAACAGGTCATGTCAAACATGACAGCCGCAGTGACTAACCTGAGATTAGGCCACATGAGCTCAATCCTAATATCGTTCACAGTTCCTCACCATATACAGTACATTGTGTGAATTCCTCAGTATAAATTGTGGATTTACTGTAGGTGCCAATGGGAGAACATCTTTATATGTCTTGTGTGGTTCTCAATCCGAGGTCCAGTACTATAGCTAATGGAGGGACCATGGAATGTTTGTGTTTGAATGAAAGACTTGTTTCTGCTGTACGGTAGTTGTTTGGGTGGAGCAGGCCGATGCCAGCCCCCTTTGGCTGTGAATTCTCCTCAGTCCAGGAGGAAGGACGCAAGTCATGAGTCTAAAACAGGAATGAGATGAAAAGCTAATGTTGGGTTTAATGGGGTTTTTGAAGCCAAGGCTAACAGATACCGAGACAGATACAAGAATTCTCATCACAAACCCCTTGACAACTGTTTATTTTGCTTTTGTGTACTGTGACTGCATTCAGTAAATTATTTGTATATTGATTTCAGAAATCCCAAATCTTCTCTTGAGTGTGTAAACAAAGTGAACATGGACTCGGTTCAGAGAATCCAGAACCTGGCTGTTTTGATCCGTCAAATCAAAATGTATTACCTGGTGAGTTCAATCTTTCTGTCCCTGTTTTTCCATCCTAAAACTTTCAGCTCATAAACTCTGTCTACCAGACATTCCTCTGTCTTATACTGTATGGAACATTGAAATATATTTCAACAGCTGGTCCGAATGGTCACTCAGTGTTATCACACACATTCACTGGCTGGGACACGAACACACACACACACACGAAGACGCACACTTTCACTGACCCACACACAGGCTTAAAAACACGCATGCAATCTTCCTTTTCTTCATTTCTTTCTGTCTCTCTCTCTCTTTCTCACACACACACACACACACACACACACACACACACACAGAGATGCACATCCAGAAACACACCCAGGCAAGAGCTTTTTTTTTTTACCAAAGCAAGGTTTAATTCTCTCTACAGGGAGTAGCTCTGTGCACATCTGTCCCTCTGTCCCCCTCCTCCCCTCAGCCTGGACTAGCCTGGCATGGCATGGCCCGGTACATCAGCCTGTCAGTCAGGCTGTTCTTAAGACGCCTGGCCTAAATATCATCATCCACCCAGTAAACATCTGTGCATCCACCAGTGTGGCCAGTTGCAGAGTTACAGTTAGGCTGTGTGTGTGTGGGGGTTATAGACTGCAGCACTGCAGTGACCCAGGACACACAGCTTTGAAATGACCCCATTTGAAACCACCAGGCCGTATCATCTAGTCCACTAGCATGTTCTGTAGGATAGAGCTAGCTTCTGTGGTAAATGAAAAAGATGTGTGACATTAGAGACAACAAAACAGGATTGGGGTTTTTATAGCTAACGCTGCATCATTGACAGGGATTGATTGTAGCAAAAGCACTGGGCGTATATCCATTTGCAATGAGATAGACTTCAGCATCGCTCGCCTATCTCGCCACAAACGGATTGGCTGGCTCTGTTTTGAAACAGTGAGACAGACCGTCCCTGAGACTCTGATATATATATATCTTTGAGGAGCCCTGCCTCTCATCCAAGTGATGTGCCCTCCCCAGAGGCAGGACGAGAGTCTGGGGACTCCGATCACGCCGAGCTCTTACTCAGCAAAACAAGGGAAAAGAAAACACAGAGTTGAAGCAAAATCACTAATTACTTACAGACTCAGGTGGCAAGTGAAGCTGCAGCCCACTCCAAATCAAATCTAAATCTTTCGGTAACAATACACTATAAAGAAAATAGGATTGGTAATCTTTCTGACCTAGGCTTGTAGACTTTTAGAAGGAAGAGAGAAGGTGGCACAGCATCCAGTCTAGTATGCTAAACATTCCTCCTAGGTAATGGGTGGCGTTCTGTGGAAAATGTGACTGCTGGTCGACTTCACCTCCCTAAAGCTGGGCTAGTTTCCCCAGACTGGAGCTCTCTCACTGGGGATTTTGTAATAGTTTCCTCAACTTCAGGGGGTCACTCCATTTCTCCTGAGGAGCATTTAAACATCATTATTACCATGCCACACAACACACACACACACACAATATACACCCACTGTAACCTCCTCAACAGTCCCCACACGAAAACGAGAAGGCGACAGCAGTGAAAAAAAAAAAGAAAAAGCCCTTGAGTCATTATGTCCCCTTTCCATCCGCAGGCATCCATGCTACATTTGTCTAAGGGGAGCGCTAGCCAGCTATACATACATAACCTTTCTTCCTGAGCTAGCTCTGGCTGGACCCCAAACAGCCGTCTTTGTGCTCCCGTCTCCCGATGGAAACTCCCTTTATCTGCCTGCTCTGCTCCTCCTCCTCCTCCTCACCACCCCCCCCCCCTCCCTTCTTCTCATCGCTCTTTCTTTCCCTCTGTAGGAGAATCTGAGGCAATTGATCGTGATCCCCCCTCCTAACGTGCTGCTGCTTGGGAAGTCACCTCACTCTGGTAGGTCTGTTCTCTGACGAAGCCCTCCTCTTCTCTGGCCTCTTCATTTCACTGCTGGTCGTCCGTGTCGAGGAAGAATCAGAACTACCGTATGATTCCACTGTGATGTGTTTGCCTTGAAGGGGGATGGTTTCCCTTCAGCGCCCTTGGTAATGAGAGGTGTGTGATTAAGATTGGTTTGTGCTTGTAGATTCTCTCGACTCAAATCAGTCTTCGCACTAGGATGTGCTTCCCCAGTACCTACTCACCCTTTTCCCTTGGGACATGTATCATTGCATCTCACTTCCCATCAGGGTGATGTGCCTGGGTGGCATTGAGGGCTGGGAGGGCTCGGGCGTGGCCTGACACTAATTCACAACACCGCCTTTCCAGTTCCAACCTCTCTCTGCCCTTTTATCTCTCACTTCCAATATAAAATTCTTTTTTTTTTTTTGTCAGAGCAAGGCCTGGAGGAGATGAAGAAGGTGTTGCTGTTGCTGTTGGGATGTGCTGTCCAGGTAAGTGTGTGTGTGTGTGTGTGTGTTTCGGGGGGGATGTGGGTGGGGCGGGGAGGGGACGCAGTGTGTCATTGTGAGTGTGTGTTTGTTTGTGTTTTTAATTCCGATATTACGATTGGGGAGACCTTGGTTTCACCCTACTAACAGGATGTCCGCTCCTCAGGCTATCCAGACTCATTTCCACTCGAATCTCTCCTTCTCTCTCGCGCCCCGTCTTCTTTAGTGTGAGAAGAAAGAGGAGTACATTGAACGGATCCAGACACTCGACTTCGACACGAAAGCTGCCATAGCAGTTCACATCCAAGAGGTATCTAATACAGTCGCTCTTTCTGTCTGTGTGTGTCTGTGTGTGTGTGTGTGTTCCTTAGTTTTTCTATTTTGAAATCCTTCTCCTCGGTGGTGGAACATGCTGGAGGGTGACCTATGCTCACAGCAATCATTTACATTTCATGTTTCAGTTTCACCCTCAGTTTCATGTCCTTTGTGCAGGGTCATAAATACATTTCTAAACAGATATTTCTTCAGTTGCACATAAGAATAACCAAACAATTTCCCTGAGGTAAACAAGATCACATGGAGTTAAAGTCATACGGACTGAAAGGGGATGGTACCATAAATTCAACTGAATTACAAACATCCCCTTAGAAATCATTAGAATGCTCTGAAACGAACAGTGTGTATGAAACAATACATGCTCACAGAGCATGGAGATCTGTAGTACTTCAACCCTCCAGTGCAATCCTCAGGTCTGAAGGGGCAGAGGGCAGTGTGCAGACTGCCAAGTTTGGATCTATCAAGTGTGTTAAAAGAGACACTCCCGCACTGTTGTCGTGGTCACAACAGCGTAAACAAACAGTGTTCCAAACGTTGTACCTTGACATGCTGTTTTTGAAGGTCTAGGTTGTCTAGAAAGACTGTGAGATTCGGTCTTTCTTCGACCGTGGCCGTTCAATCCAATTATATCATCACATTACATACGCAACCGATATCGTTTGATTAGGTAATCCCAACGCTTATCAAACACTGTATATGGAGTCACTCTTTAGTACTTTGACACCTTCCCCTCCCCACCCTCCAATCTTGTCCAACCAGGTGACCCACTGTGAGGACAGCGTTCTGGACCTCCACTGGCTGGAGTCCAGCGGCCTTCACCCAGACGACCTGGAGACGGTGTCCAGGAACATGGCTCTCCACCTCAGACGGCTGGTGGAGCAGAGGGACTCACAGCTGGAGGTACTGACCCCGACACAGCCGCCCACGCAGAGAAAGGAGCGTGTTAGTAAAGAGATGCAACCCCCGGAACTGCAGGGGATCGTTCGGATGCCTTGACATGGAATCTGTGTGAAATTTAGTCCCGCCAGGACATCAAAAGGTGTCCTGCGCTGTGGTCAGCGGTTGAGACGGCGATTGAAAGACCTTGAGAGTGTGTCGCAACTCTAAAGATAGCATTGGCGTGTCAGACGTTTGACGGAGCTGTAGAAGTAAATTAGCTCCACTGTCCTAGCCCGACCTATGAAACGTTGGGGATGCAGTAGAAGAGACGTCAGGTGTTTGTGTCTCGCTCCACCCCACCCCACCCCCCACCCCCCTACCCTCCCACCCCAGTCCATAGTGGAGCTCATGCTGGACAGGGAGAGCCCCCCGCCCTCCCCTCCAGGCGCCCAGTCCCCCAGCGAGGGCCCCAGCGTGCACCAGCAGCAGCCAGGCGCCCATCAGCACCTGGCTGTGGAGCTAGCCGACGCCAAGGCCAAGATCAGACGCCTGCGGCAGGAGCTGTGAGTGGAAGACACGCACGTGCGCACGCTTGTACACACACATGCATACTCATTTACATACACACAGACGCTCATCTTTGGTCCAGATTTACTTTACACATACTTGGTTTACACACAGTTTTTTTTCCTGTGAGCATGGTTCAAGTGTTAGCCAACCGTGACCTGGTGCCAATACGGGGTGGAGGAGAGAGAGATACGGATTGTCACACACACAAGCACACCCATACAAACCCATACACACACACAGGATAAGATGCCTCGGGGGAGTTTGGCCCAGATTACTACAAGCCTTGGCAAGATCCATGGACTTGCAGCATTATTGACCCACATCGGCCATCCACTGTACGCTAAACACACACCCACACACTCTCACACACACACACACACACACACACACACACACACACACACTCACACACTCACATACCACCACTACCACAAGCACCACAATCCCCCGTTGAACTCACCCATCCCTGCATCCATCTATCCCTCCATCTCTCTTGTTGTCTGAGCATGGATGTGCTGACTCTGTCCGGGGGCTGTGCAATATCATAAAGCAACTCAACACGGCATGACTTTGCGCTTTTCAATAGCAACAGCGCAGCACAGTGCTAGTGCTTTGTATGGGAAATGCAATAGCTCTAGGAAGAAGTACATTCTTGTCAACCAAATGATAGATCTGGCAAAAACAACGCGGATAATGGAAGCTCTCGGCTGTGAGAGATGAGGGCCGGTCACGCATAGCATGATGAAGCGGGAGAAACATGCTTCTCAGAGCAGATGAGGGTTAAGACAGGGTGGAATGGTGTGTGTGTGTGTGTGTGTGTGCTTGTGTGTGTGTGTGTGTTTGTGGCTGGGTGGGTGAAATCTGTCCAGCTTAGCTATCAAGTGCTTGTCATCCAATATCAGTCATCCACTGGAAAACACGAAACAACTCACTTTGTTAAAGGAATAGGATAGGGTTGTGGGATTATGTGTGTGTGTGTGTGTGTGTGCTTTTGCATGTGTGTCCATTGGCAGCATGCCTAGCTGTGTGAGAATAAACAGTGTGTGTGTGTATAACTATATAACTAGCGTGTTCAAACCACGCATACCACATAACTCTCTCTCCTTCCATCTCCATCCCTCCATCCCCCGTTCCAGAGAGGAGAAGAGCGAGCAGGTGCTGGACGGCAGACAGGAGCTGGAGAACACCGAGGCTGATCTAAAGAGGCTTCAACATGAGGTAGACCAGGGGGCTAGCTTTATCTAGCATCTTCTAGCAGTAGTAACGGCATCCATACTAGTAGGTGGACCCAGGCTGGTCCCAGTACGTCGCCCGTCCAGTGCCACGCCCCCGCTGGGAGGCTCACTAAACACGGCCCCTCTCCCTCCCTGGAGGTGACCTTGTAACCTTAACTCTTACTGACACACATTGACCCCCTTATCTGTACCATTGAGATTAACACAGAGATTAATGTACATTGTAGTTTAGTTTAGACGTGGGCTTAGTGACAGTGGCCATACTCTTGTGTTGTGGGACTTTCATGTGAAAGTACAATGTTTAGTTCAGCATTTAGCCTGTATCAGAGAGCGAATGATACAATGACAATCGGGGGGGGGGGGGGGGGGGGGGTCTTCTCCAGGGTGTAAAGTAATATTTACAATTACAGGTAAGAACGATATATAAATGTATCGACCCCCCCCGACCTGTTGTTTTTACCTCTTTTGGGGGGGTCCAAGTCTTAATTAGGGGGGTCAAACCCCCCCGTAATTCGAACCCTGGCCTGTATGGTACACATTTCATAGGTATGTTTCGTTTTTTCCCAATCGTTTTTTTTTCCTTTTGAGAAACACCAAGAAACACTATTTGGCTGTCATGCCTATACGCCCTCACCTGCCCCCTGCGGGTGTTTTTTTCCAGAATGCGTCGTTGCTGGCAGACGCGCGGGCGGCGCGCGCCTACCGCGACGAGCTGGACGCCCTGAGGGAGAGGGCCATCAGGGCGGACAAGCTGGAGAGCGAGCTGGGCCGCACCCGGGAGAAACTGCACAACATGGAGTTCTACAAGACTAAAGTGGAGGTACGGCATGGAGGGAGGCAGTCCGGAGGCAGGGTATGCTCATGGGGGTGTGGAGGGAGGCAGTCTGGAGGCAGGGTATGCTCATGGAGGTGTGGAGGAAGGCAGTCTGGAGGCAGGTTATGCTCATGGAGGTGTGGAGGGAGGCAGTCTGGAGGCAGGGTATGCTCATGGGGGTGTGGAGGAAGGCAGTCTGGAGGCAGGGTATGCTCATGGGGGTGTGGAGGAAGGCAGTCTGGAGGCAGGTTATGCTCATGGAGGTGTGGAGGGAGGCAGTCTGGAGGCAGGGTATGCTCATGGGGGTGTGGAGGAAGGCAGTCTGGAGGCAGGCTATGCTCATGGAGGTGTGGAGGAAGGCAGTCTGGAGGCAGGTTATGCTCATGGAGGTGTGGAGGGAGGCAGTCTGGAGGCAGGCTATGCTCATGGGGGTGTGGAGGAAGGCAGTCTGGAGGCAGGCTATGCTCATGGAGGTGTGGAGGGAGGCAGTCTGGAGGCAGGGTATGCTCATGGAGGTGTGGAGGGAGGCAGTCTGGAGGCAGGGTATGCTCATGGGGGTGTGGAGGAAGGCAGTCTGGAGGCAGGCTATGCTCATGGAGGTGTGGAGGAAGGCAGTCTGGAGGCAGGTTATGCTCATGGAGGTGTGGAGGGAGGCAGTCTGGAGGCAGGGTATGCTCATGGGGGTGTGGAGGAAGGCAGTCTGGAGGCAGGCTATGCTCATGGAGGTGTGGAGGGAGGCAGTCCGGAGGCAGGGTATGCTCATGGGGGTGTGGAGGGAGGCAGTCTGGAGGCAGGGTATGCTCATGGAGGTGTGGAGGAAGGCAGTCTGGAGGCAGGTTATGCTCATGGAGGTGTGGAGGGAGGCAGTCTGGAGGCAGGGTATGCTCATGGAGGTGTGGAGGAAGGCAGTCTGGAGGCAGGGTATGCTCATGGGGGTGTGGAGGGAGGCAGTCTGGAGGCAGGCTATGCTCATGGGGGTGTGGAGGGAGGCAGTCTGGAGGCAGGCTATGCTCATGGGGGTGTGGAGGGAGGCAGTCTGGAGGCAGGGTATGCTCATGGGGGTGTGGAGGGAGGCAGTCTGGAGGCAGGCTATGCTCATGGGGGTGTGGAGGGAGGCAGTCTGGAGGCAGGGTATGCTCATGGGGGTGTGGAGGGAGGCAGTCTGGAGGCAGGTTATGCTCATGGGGGTGTGGAGGGAGGCAGTCTGGAGGCAGGTTATGCTCATGGGGGTGTGGAGGGAGGCAGTCCGGAGGCAGGGTATGCTCATGGGGGTGTGGAGGGAGGCAGTCTGGAGGCAGGGTATGCTCATGGGGGTGTGGAGGGAGGCAGTCTGGAGGCAGGCTATGCTCATGGGGGTGTGGAGGGAGGCAGTCTGGAGGCAGGCTATGCTCATGGGGGTGTGGAGGGAGGCAGTCTGGAGGCAGGCTATGCTCATGGGGGTGTGGAGGGAGGCAGTCTGGAGGCAGGCTATGCTCATGGGGGTGTGGAGGGAGGCAGTCTGGAGGCAGGCTATGCTCATGGGGGTGTGGAGGGAGGCAGTCTGGAGGCAGGTTATGCTCATGGAGGTGTGGAGGAAGGCATGCTGGGCAGCGCTGACTCAGTGGGACGTCTGCGTTTGAATGTTTTCAAATCAAGTCGGTCGTCATTATCCAAACGTCATCGAATGCTGGAGGAGGATGCTGTGTTTCCTTAAGCGCCTCATAAATGCCAGTGGTTGTAACCGGATGTGTGTGTGTGTGTGTGTTGTAACCGGATGTGTGTGTGTGTGTGTGTTGTAACCGGATGTGTGTGTGTGTGTGTGTTGTAACCGGATGTGTGTGTGTGTGTGTGTTGTAACCGGATGTGTGTGTGTGTGTGTGTTTGCATCTACCAGGAGCTGAAGGAGGACAACCAGGTTCTCCTGGAGACCAAGGCGGTGTTGGAGGAGCAGGTGGAGGGCTGGCGAACACGCTCAGACAAGCTGCACCAGCTGGAGAAACACAGTCTGCTGCTGAAGGCCCGGGTCCACGACATGGAACAGGTAGGCTTTCTGACCGTCTAACAACCAAGAGTAAACAAAGAGTTTTGGGGTTCAAATATCAAGACCATCAGTGTCCCACCTCAGCCCTCCATTCCAGTTTTGAGATGTTTTCAGCTTTGGGAGTTTCTTCCTCTCTCACCCTCTCCTCTCCCCCAGGAGAAGGAGGTGGACAGGAGGCGTGTAGAGGAGCTGCAGGAGGAGAACCTGGCTCTGTGTCTGGCCCAGAGGAGGAGCATGGAGGAGTCCCAGCACCTGGGCTGGGAGCTGGAACAGCTGTCCAAGAGCCCTGACAACACAGAGAGTAAGGCTCTGATCCGGTCTGATCCGGTCTGGTTCAGTCTAAACCTGTCAACACACGACATCGAGACGTTAAACTGTATCGTTTACCGACTACTTAAAAATCCAGTTAGAATTCAATCATTTTGAAAGACGAACATAAGTGTGATGTGTTTGTGTGTGTGTGTGTGTGTGCGCAGGTCAGAAGTCCCTGAGCGAGGAGGTGAGCGAGAAGACCAGGAGTCGTCTGCTGAAGCTGGAGAAAGAGAACCGCAGTCTGCTCAGGACCATCGAGGACCTGAAGACCGTCTGTGGCCTCCGACCGCACCACGACCGCAACCACCCCGCAGCGGACATCTACGGCTCCACGCAGAGCACATCCTCCTTTGAGCATCCCCTGCTGGCCCGAAACGAGACAAGGGACTTCGCCGCGATGGACGAGGGCGACTCGTCGCTTTCCAACACGTTGGCGCTTCAACGCGCCCACGACGACGACGAGTCCGAGGCAGAGATCGCCCGGCTGGAGAGAGAGAGCGAGACCCTGGAGGAGAAGATGGACCCTCGGGATCAGGAGAAAGGTCAGCTGGAGGAGGAAGGGGACCTGAAAGACCTGACCCCCGACCTGGAAGCGCCGGAGAAAGGCTCTCCTCACTGCTCGCCCTGTTCCAAGAACAGCAGCCCTCTCTGGGGCAGCTTGGCGAACCGCTCGCCCTACTCCTCCAAGCACACGGAGCGTCTGCAGGCCAAGTGCGGTGTGCTGGACACGGAGAACCAGCGCTTGCAGGCAGCCCTGGATAACACTGGTGGGTTTCTAGAGGATGGACGAAGTATAACACTACTCACGTTTACATTTATTAATTTAGTGGACACTCATATCCTAATCAATGTATAAATAGGGATGAACGTGATATCTGTGGATGTGTTGATGATCGATCTCATTTTGAGATTGATGAAGCCCCCATTCATCTGTCTCCTTGTTCCCTTCCTCTGGGCCAGGTCGTAAGCTCCAGCGCGTGGAGGCGGAGGTGCAGGAGCTGGAGGCGGAGAACCAGGCCCTGCAGGCGGGGCTGGAGGAGCTCCGGATCTCCTCCCGGAGGCTGGAGCAGCTGGAGGTGGAGAGCCGCACCCTGGAGCAGGAGGCCTCGGGCCTGGAGAGGGACAAGAGGAGGCTGGAGAAGGACAACCGCAGGCTCAAGCAGCAAGTCAGTGGGGGGGGGGGGGGGGGGTGGAGGTGGAGGAAGTGGTGGGGTGGAAGGTGGTGGAGGAGGAGGAAGTGGAGGGGGAGGAAGTGGTGGTGGAGGAAGTGGGGGTGGTTGGGTCAGAGTCTTCTGCAGATGGATTTGTCTTCGGGGTGCGAATCCACAGATGAACTCAGGTCCTCTCATCCACACTGGGTGTTTGGGAGACGTCTTGGGTGTTCCGAAAGGCTTTACTCCCGGTCCCCCGCTTCAAGCAGATCACCAGAACAACAGTCTGACTGTGTCCCGTTCCGCCCCTCCCAGGCCGAGATCCAGGACGCCACCCTGGACGCGGCCAACGTGCGCGTGGCCAGCCTGGAGCGGGACGCCCGCGCCCTGGGGAAGGAGGCGGAGGGCCTGAGGGAGACATCCGAGAGGGTGAAGGCCCTGGAGAGGGACAACAGGGAGCTGGCCAAGCAGACAGCCATCGACCACCGGACCCTGGCCACGCTCAGAGAGGTCAGGGTAGTTTGCTTGAATGAGAGGCCTGGCTATGCTGTGTCACGTCAGGGGTGTCTTGACGAGATGTGAGGGTCGGAGATATAACATTGGGATGAAAATTGTTGTCTTTTGTTTCTTCTCTGAGATTTGTGCATCGTTAAAGTCAGCTACAGTAACATTTCCTGATGACTCATTGCGCTGAAAGAACAAAGTGGATAAACATGAATAAAACATTTTCCTTCTGAAAAGTTACCTCAGATGCTCCAACTGATTGTTAGGGTTGTGTGTGTGTGTGTGTGTGTGTGTGTGTGTGTGCGTGTGCGTGTGCGTGTGCGTGTGCGCACGGGCATGTGTGTGTGTGTGTGTGTGTGTGTGTGTGTGTGTGTGTGTGTGTGTGTGTGTGTGTGTGTGTGTTGTAGGAGTTGGTGAGTGAGAAGCTGAAGAGCCAGCAGAGAGAGAATGAGCTGGAGAGGCTGGCCCACCAGCTGGAGCTGAAGGTGTTCAACCTGGACTCTCCAGCCAGCGATGAGGAGACCCCAGAGAGCAGGTAGAGATACAGGCTGCACAGACAGACTCCCTCCAACTGGTACATAGCTTTACAACTATGGCTGTGAGATGTGGACACTGAATAATATAACAGAAAAATATTGATATGTTATAATATTTTGAAACATTCTCCATATATACTTCTGAGCTATTAAGCTAAACAAATTCTTCAGTAAATGTTACAGGATTCTTGAATCTGCCAATACAATTGTGCTCTTCCACCCCCCAGTAGGTTCAAGATGCTGGAATCGGAGCTGGAGTCTTCCCTGAAGAGGTCCCTGCAGATCAAGGAAGACAAGATGGCCGCCCTTGAGGCTCGTCTGCAGGAGTCCTCCACCCTCAACCAGCAGCTCCGCCAGGAACTCAAGACTGTGAGGGCTTTTCAGTCTCAACCTCCAGAAATGTTTTAAAGAGGCTCTTAACATTAAAGAAGTGAAGATGTCTGTCCCTCCCCCAAGAAAAAAAGAACAATGAAACATTGTCTGACCTTTGACCCCTCTCTGTCTCTCTTCCAAAGGTGAGGTTGAACTACGAGGCACTGCAGCAGAGAAACGAGGAGGAGCGGGCGGACGCTGGCTCCGCCCCCCAGAGGGAGAGTGGCAGGGCTGCCAGCGAATGGCAGCGGGAGAGCCAGGAGGCCACCAGGGAGCTGCTGCGGGTGAAGGACCGCCTCATCGAGGTGGAGAGGAACGTGAGTGGACGAGATTTATGATGGATCAGCTAGAAGGCCAGTCGGCAGTGTAAACACACAGTTTAGCTACGCCGGTTAACTTTTCTCGTCCTTCCATCCATTCTACTACTTTTTCATGTTCTTGTAGTGTTGGTATGATTGCCTTTTGCGTTACGCAAGACAGTGAGAGTGAACCAGAACCTGAATCAGTCTATAAACCAGTTCACAGTGAACTACAACCAGTTCATGATCCCAATGTGGGTCAACATACTGAGTAATCATATATTGATCCTGGCCCTCTCTTGTCACCCACCCCACTTCCCTTCTCTCTCTCTCTCTCTCTCTCTCTCTCTCTCTCTCTCTCTCTCTCTCTCTCTCTCTCTCTCTCTCTCTCTCTCTCTCTCTCTCTCTCTCTCTCTCTCTCTCTGTCTCTCTGTCTCTCTCTCTCTCTCTGTCTCTCTGTCTCTCTCTCTTAACCATTCTTCTCTCTCTCTCTCTCTCTCTTAACCATTCTTCTCTCTCGCTCTCTCTCTCTCTCTCTCTCTCTCTCTCTCTCTCTCTATCTCCCTCCCTCCCCCCTCCCCCAGAATGCCACCCTGCAGGCGGAGCGCCAGGCTCAGCAGGCCCAGCGGACTCAGCAGGAGGCCCAGTCCGAGGGGCTGCAGGCCCAGATCCTGGCCCTGCAGAGGCAGACCGCCTCGCTGCAGGAGAACAACACGGCGCTGCAGACGCACAACGCCAACCTGCAGGTGGGGCCCTCCTCACGCACTCCCGCCACGCTCCTACCGGGACCTGCCGCATCGCAGAGCACTCTGAACAACTAAACATGACCCCCTGCTGTCCCCTTCCTTCCTCCCTCCCTCCCTCCCTCCCTCCCCTCCCCTCCCCTCCCTCCGCGGCCCAGGTGGAGAAGTCCACGCTGAACTCCCAGAGCGCCTCCCTGCTGGCCCAGAACGCCCAGCTGCAGAGGCAGCAGTCGGCGGCGGAGGGCGAGCGCGAGGGCGCGGCGCGGGAGCGCGAGGAGGCGCGCGGCGTCCACGAGCAGCTGCTGCGCGACCACGAGCGCCTGGCGGCGCTGCACGAGCGGCAGGCGCAGGAGTGCGAGGCGCTGATGGGGAAGCACGGCGGGCTGAAGCACGCTCACCGCAGCCTGGAGCTGGAGCACCGCACCCTGCAGGACAGGTACGCCCTCCTGGGACACCTCACGTCAGGGGAATTAGTCCTGGGAAAAGACTAGTCCTGGAAAATGACTAGTCCTGGAAAAAGACTAGTACTGGAAAAAGACTAGTACTGGAAAAAGACTAGTCCTGAAAAATGGCTAGCCCTGAAAAATGAGTAGTCCTGGAAAAAGTCTGTGGGCCTACATTCGTGTCCTTGTGTGTCCTTGTGTGTGTGTGTGTGTGTGTGTGTGTGTGTGTGTGTGTGTGCTGCAGGTACAACACTCTGCTGCAGCAGAGAGCCAGGCTGGAGGGCTTGGAGAAGGCCCTGAGGGAGGAGCAGGAGAAGATGGCCCTGGAGAAGGAGCAGCACAGGACCACCGCCTCCGAGTGCCGCAGGCTCCGGGACGAGAAGGACTGGTGAGGAGGACACACACACCATATACACACACACACACCATATACACACACACACACCATATACACACACACACACACACCATATACACACACACACACACACACCATATACACACACACACACACCATATAGACACACACACCATATACACACACACATACACCATATACACACACACACCATATACACACACACACACACCATATACACACACACACACCATATACACACACACACACACCATATACACACACACACACACCCCATATACACACACACACACACACCATATACACACACACACCATATACACACACACACCATACACACCATACACACTGTCCCTACACACACATGCAGCTCACTCTTGACACAAGCACGTAGACCTTCCCCACCTCTCATACGTAGATACTGTCTAATAATACTTCAGGCTGAACCAAACCTACCGCCAGCTGGTGAAGGACAATGAGGAGCTCCAAGCCGACCATAAGAACCTGAAGACCCTGCTGAACAGCACCAAGCTGGACCAGACCAGGCTGGAGTCGGACTTCTCCAAGCTTAAGGATCAGTACCAACAGCTGGACATCACCTCCACCAAGCTCACCAACCAGTGTGAGGTACAGATTGGCTTTGATTGGAAATTCCAAGATTTGGATACCGAATAGTTTCTTCTTCACTGTTTTTGTAGTCATTTGTAGGCCGAGTAAAATCTGTTTATGTGGATTTTCGATTGTCGTCAAATGAGCCGTGCGCTCTCGAGCTGAGTTTCCGTGTTCCGCGTGCAGCTTCTGAGACAGGTGAAGGGGAACCTCGAGGAGGAGAACCGGCATCTTCTGGACCAGATCCAGACCCTGATGCTGCAGAACCGGACCCTGCTGGAACAGACCATGGAGAGCAAAGACCTGTTCCACGTAGAACAGAGACAGTACATGTATGGAACCCTTACAAGGCATCAGTGTCACACTTCAGCACTCAAGTTCTACTTCACAGTGTTCTATATACAACAGTATGCATGTTGACATATCTAGAAGTTTGGCTGTGTGCATGTAACTATCTCATAACTATCTCTTAAGACATCTGGAAGCATAACACTTTTTAGGAGAGTGTGTTGCTTGGGGAGTTATGTTGCCCCCTCTGCACCAACAACACAGACAGTGCATCCTCATCATTCTATTTAGGGGACCCAAAATATTCTGCTACTCTCTGAGCATACCCAGTGGAGCTCCCGGGTTAGCCCAGTCGTGGATTATTGATGCTGTCTGACATAAGTGATGTGCCAGGTTTCAAAACAAAATTGACTGACCTAAAATTCTCTCGTTCTCTCTCTCTCCCTCCCTCCATCTCTCTCAACACATTGGCTTGGACCAGATGAATCTCACTCAGATAGTTATCTGCTGTTAGCAGATCAAATATGAAGCCAGCGTGTAAAACATGACAACTTTTATAGCTTCATTGTTTCTCCAAAAACCACAACTTTATTGTTTTGAGATGTTAAAGGAGCAGTCTTTCAGACACTTGAGACAGTTGAGCTAAATCAGACCGGTGGGTGTTTACTCCTGAATGTAAACACGTCCAGATCGCCCCTCCTCCTCTAACCTCTGGCTAATGCTAGCCTGGGTGTTATTTTTACTGTGAGACAAGTACTGTGTGTATCTCTCATTTGCTTCTGTTTCCTCCTCAAAGAGACAAACTGAACGAGCTGAGGAGGCAGAAGGAGAAGCTAGAGGAGAAGATCATGGACCAGTACAAGTTCTACGACCCGTCACCTCCACGCAGGTACCTGAAACGTGTTCCCTAACCACCGTCGTACATCACACAATCACACCGACTGCGCGTTACCGCCATGTCCGACAGCCAAATTCACACGGACTCTTTGAGAGAGAATGGGGCCTCGAGAAGGACAAGTTCAAACGGTCTCTCCCTTCAAACCCTCCAGGCGAGGAAACTGGATCACCCTTAAGATGAGGAAGCTGATGAAGCCTCGCAGCCGAGAGCGAGGGTCCGAGCGCACGCCCGGCTCCCCGCCCCCCACGCGCTCCGCCTCCAGGGAGGGCCCCCCCGGGGGCCCCGTCCCCTCCTCCTGCCGGGACGACGGCTCCTTCGTCGGCTCCGGCGGCTCCGCCTCCACCTCGGTGACGGACGCGCTCTCGCCGCGCCGCCGCAGCAGCAGTGAGTATAACCTCTCCGACCACACCAGGCCCAGGTCGGGCCACAATTGGCCGGGCAGAAATCTACGGCAGCTGTGGGCGGAGCTGTTTTCGACAGGGCCGTCCCACCGCCGCCTCCCATTGGACAGGGAGATAGGAGGCTTTTGACATCAGCCATTACGTCATCATTTGAGGACGTTTCAGCACGAACTCTCCTATTTTTATAGATGCCCCTCCCCCCCAGAGGGAAAATAAACATCATAAAAATAAATGATCTTTCAGATAATCGAACGAAATCATTGCTTATCCCTTTCTGTCTTACTGAATAGTCTTCTTCTGCCCATACATGCATACATACAGTACATGCAGTACACATATGTATACAGGATTGGATGACATGGCATGCATAAACCGACCATGTTTGTGAACACCCAAAAACCTGGCATGTCTACCCTGCTCTCTCTCGAAGAAGAAGTGTGCTTTCTTGCATTTCCTGTGTCAGTGTTGTGCGTTCACGTGTGTTCTCTTCATTCCACTCTCTCTCTCTCTCTCTCCCTCCCTTACTCCACCCCTTCCTCCCTTTCTCCCTCCCTCGTCCCTCGCTCCGATTCCTCCACCTCTGCCTCCCTCGTGTTCACGCGTTGGCAAAGTGTCCGCCCTGAAAATCTTTCCCCTCATGAGGAACAGACTGAAGGACAGGGACAAAGTCAAGTCTGTCTTCCGTTCCTCCATGTGTAAGAAAACGCGACACAGTTGACCAATCGGCGCCTGCCGAACCTCATCTGGGCTGTCGTTTGTTTTGTTTTTTTGTGCTTTAACCTCATTAGCGCGCAGTGATTTCTTCCTTTCGTCGTGCCATGGTTGCTATTCACAGACGAGCTCGGCATAGTTTGCAGTGATTTAGACCACAGCTCTTTTAATCACTTTTCGCTAGCGATCTTTCATGGCGGCATTCTTGCATATATCATTATCAGTGCTAAAATGCAGCTACTGTATGAAGGTCAACTGTCATGGCCATTCCCTTCTGACATGAAAATCACACAACCAGACCATCCACCATCCAATGCCCATTATATTATCATCTATACAGAAGCTATGTCTAAATGTCTGTGTCTTCGGAAATATTTGACTGTATCTGCCCTCTGCATAACTATAGACTAACGGCATATGGAGAGCAGTTGGTTTCAAGGTTGCAGCACAGCACAGTCCACTCAGAGGTCAGGGGAATACTGCATTGCAGGAGTGCCTCGGAACTGCACGTGCTTCTGTTTCCCTGGGAGCAGCTAGCCAGGGGAACCAGAGGGGCAAGCCTTACAGATGGATAGAGTGTTTGTTTATTTATTTAATACTGTGTTTGTGTCAATGGGATAGCCTGAAAAGGGCCAGGGGTGGGGGGGATTGAGGACGTTTTTAAGGAAGCCACTCTGCATACTCAAATTCAACTCATTTCTCACTACTTCACTCCTCCCTCCTCACCCCCCCCCCCCCTCCTCCAAGCCCTTAATGACCTGATGGACACTTCGGCCCTGGCCGTAGACCAATGGGGTGCCAGCTCAGAGCAGCTGGAAGGGGAGGGGTCAGAGGGTGAGGAGGACGGGAAGGAGACGTTGACCTCTTCCTCACTCACCTCCTCCATCTTGTCCATCATCCATCCTCATCACTCCGTCACCACCACACCCTGCCATCTCACCACCAACAACACATCAGCTGTGCCGGAATGTTCTGAGTTCTGGGTGTCAGGTACATACAGTGTTCTGAATACCGTTCCATTGGCTAACCTTTTCATATTCCGTTTCGTCATTGTATTGTTACATTCCGCAGTTATTCCTTTTTATCTGTTGAGTATTTTATTAGATTTTTTTGCAGCAGGGATTGTTTTTTTGAGGCGGGAATGATAACATCTCAGTTGTTCTATTGGTGCGGCTTTTCCCCTTGCTTTTAACCAGAATCATGAAATAGCTACACCTCTGCATTCCTTAACACCCATCTGTCGGGGTGTCAATCTCTGACCTCTGACCCCATTCTGCTCCACAGACAAGGATTCTAACGACAGTGCCGTCCCATCTGGCTTCGATGACAACGATGACTTACAGAACCACGGTGAGCAATTAGACTGAGTGATTATTATGGGGGATTCGCCATGGCGATACAGATGAATAAAGCAGGAGTACGGGAATTAGGATGTAAATCCATCCGTCCAGCATAAACATGGCCTTGATTCAGATTAATCTCTGTTTTTCCAGAGTAGTCACCGGCGATATGAACGGCTTTGCAATGTTGCCACCTGTTGGCAGTGACATGTCATTACACTGGTTTTACAATGGCACAAAGGTTTTCTGTTAAATATGGCATTACAAAATGGCATGTCAAGGATATAATCTCACATGCAGTTGACAGACAATAAAACTCAGTCATGATTGGGATGTTCAATCCCTGAATAAATAACTGAATAGCTTTTTCTCTTTCTTGCCTCACTCGTCATCCAGGTCTGAAATCAGACACAATTAGGATATTTCAAAATTGGGGATACCAACATAACAACATTTCCCCCTGGTTTCTCCAGGTCTGAATGGCGTGGGGAGTCGTGCCCAGAGCGAGAGCAGCGGCGAGTTCAGCCTCAGCCTGGACAACGAGCCCTGGTCCAACGGCAGCAGCCCCATCCAGCACCCTCCCTCCCGCCGCTCCTCCTCCTGCCAGCCCCCCAGCGACGCCTCCACCCCCCGAAACGGCCGCCCCGCGCACAGGGACAAGGCGTCCAAGGGCTCCTCCTTGCCCATGCCCATCCCCACCGCGAGCACGCCTGGCGTGAGCCACTCCGCGCACAAACCGACAGAGGCGGGAAACGGGGACGTGTGGCCGTGCCGGAGGAGCGTCATCCGCCGGGGCTCGGGCGGGAAAATCGCCCGGCGCTCGTCCGCCGTCGAGACGGTCGGCGGGAAACCGGTCAAAGGACCTCCGGGCAAACCGGAGCAGACCCCCCCCCGAGCCTCCGCCTGCTCCGCGATCACGGTCCTCTACGTCCAGGGTAAGTCGTCCTCCACGTCGGGCTGCCTCAACTGCTTCTCCGCCCCGCTGGGGAAAGACGTCCGCCTGAGGGGGCTGCGCCCCCCGTCCACGCTGCCCCGGGCCAGCAGCGTCATCTCCACAGCCGAGGGGTCCTCGCGGCGCTCCAGCGTCAACAGCGACTGCAGGGTGGCGGGGGCCAAGGTCGACCTCGCGATCTCGCCGGCCAACGGTATTCAAGAGATCGAGGATTGCGGCGAGGATTCAGCCAATCGGGACGAGCGACGGCACACGGGTTTGAAAGAGCCCGTGCCGCCAGTCAAGCCTCCCAGAGACCCAGCTGTGGCCGCGGCAGAATCTGAACTCAAGGCTTCCTGTGTGGAGTCTCTGTTTGGCTCCCCCTTCGATTTCACCGCGGTTTTCTCCGACACCATCTTCAGAGAGGCTGCGGCCGCCACTCACGCCGAGAACGAGAAGAACCAGACGTTCCTTTCTCTGAACCCTTCCCTTGTCCGGAACATCAGCTGCCCGCCCCTGAGGCAGGAGTCCACCGACGACACAGCTCAGCCAGAGGACCAGAGCCAAACTGCTCAAAACCAAAATGGCCGCCACGACTGTGAAAACGAGAGGGAGGTTAGCGATGACAAGCATTTTGTTATTGCATGAATACGATCCTGATTTTGAGTTATGCAAATAAAAATACAGTTGCTATGCATCATTTGAATCTACTCTGAGTGAAGGAAAAGCTACATTTAAATGTTTTATTTTGTTTGGAGGGAATGGCAGTACTGACTAGGTTCCTTTTAGGAGTAGATGAAAGTAGAACTCCTTTTGCAGTATGTATTCACAACACTGTCTGTCTTTAAGATCCCTCAACTTTTAGATACAGTTTTGTACACATCAAACACTACACCATCCTATTGTTATGGGCTTGAATCACAAGTTTAAATGAAATATACTTGATATGGGTTTACCTTACCTTAATAGTAATACATTGTTAGTAGATCATTCCTCTGTTGCTATTACCTGGCTTAAGCACATTGACAATCCCACTTTGTGTATTTTAAGTTTGTTTGCCAAAACCCTTTTCAGTGTTGTGGAAAAGTATTTTTATGTATTTTACTTGTATTTATAAGCTCTTTTTGAGTGCGTCCTCAATACTCAAATGCACTTGTGAGTAACCTGCTCTGTTTTAATACAGTTGTTTTTTTGTTTTGTTTTTTGCCATTGTGTTATTTAGGCCTGGGAAAACTTTATCAAAACTTGCTCATTAAAAACATAGTGTATATGTTGTAAAATAAAACATGTATCTGAATGTGTTATTTCGCTTAAATTGATCAATTTTAAAGTGATTGTCCAGTATAGATTTAAGGAATGAATAATAAATTAGGTAAGTTTATAATGTTAAAACGTTGTAATAATAACGCGATTTTGATTGGACCCGATTTTGTTACATAGCGACCATGTGACAAAACGAGGAAGTTCCATGGGTACGCTTGTGGTGTATATTTTTTTGTCCCGGATGGGTGGAGTGTTCGATTAATAGCCAGCATAGCACTAGAAACTGGAAAACACAACGCATTCGGACTACTTCTGAATATGAAACGTATAACCCCAGTGTTTCAATAGCAAACAACGAACGATTGCTGTTGTTACTGTACGTGCTGTGTAAGATACCTGCAGTTCGGCTGGAGTGGTTGCAACGATTATATCTTTCAGCGCGGCGAGTGTACCCGGGGTTTGACAAGATGCTCAATGCCGCTGCTGCTGAGAGGAACAAGGAGCCCATTTTAGCGGTGCTGCGGGAGTGTGTGGACACGAATAGACCATTGAACGCTCTTGAGATTTCCTCGGGTACTGGTCAACATGTCACTCACTTCGCACAATCCCTACGCAATATTCTATGGCAGCCGTCAGAATTTGATCGGCAGTCCATCGCCAGGTAATTTCAGAATGCATGCACTACCACGTACGTATTTTATATATTCAGATTGGAATTAGACGCTTCTCTCAAATGCACAAGGTTTAGCGACAGAGTTGGCGCGATGACAGAATAACGAATATCAGTAAGATTGCAATTTAATGAAGGGCTATACCCTTTCATTAGATGGAAAACAGTGC
Source organism: Osmerus eperlanus (assembly GCF_963692335.1). NCBI lineage: Eukaryota > Metazoa > Chordata > Actinopteri > Osmeriformes > Osmeridae > Osmerus > Osmerus eperlanus. Next base: position 10,591,067 of record NC_085039.1, read on the forward strand.
AATTGTTTTCTGGTGCACGTACGCATTGAGAACCGTCTCTTTTGTCCCCTGCAGTATAGAAGCGTACAGAGCACACTATAACCTGGACAATGTGAAGCCCGCCATCCACCTCGATGCCTCGCAGCCCAGTGAACACTGGGCTGGGATCCAGCCCGAGTCTCTGGATCTAGTCCTTAACATCAACATGATCCACATATCTCCTATGGCCTGCACAGAGGTGAGAGGGCCCAGTCCTATGAATTGAGACCATCGTTTCCATGCATTTCAGATTATAATTATTTGTGTCGCTTTTGCCGAGTGCTACTAGTCTTCTGTTGATACCCTTGTTACACACAGGGGCTGTTTAAAGGAACGGGCGCCATCCTAAAACCACAAGGGGTCCTGCTGACATATGGGGTGAATATAGCCTAATATTGATGAAGGCGTGCAGTGTTATATTTATGTTACAACACCGTGTGATAATACCCAGCTTGAGGTTGAAACGACGCTACTGCTGTGTTCGCAGCCCTATGCGGTGAACGGGCGGATCACCCCTCAGAGCAACATCGACTTTGACTGCAGTCTCAGGCAACGGTGAGGCAGGATTCCATAGGCGGCAAAAGTGTGAAAGAGAGAGAGAGACATCTTGACTTCAGTTGAGAATAGCTACTTATATGTTTCCCTCCCTCCTTCTATTTGTCTCTTTATGTTGGTTCAAGGTGCCCTGACTGGGGTCTCAGAGATGTCTCCCTGCTCAGTTCCTTGGCACAGAAGAGTGGCCTGTTCCTGGAGAAAGTGGTAAGGCCTTTCTAAACAAGTGCGGCGCAAGAAAGTGCGAATGTGTGTGTTTTGTACTTCCAAGGTGCCAGATTGTGACCGGTTTCTACCTGTTTAGGTCGACATGCCTGCCAACAACAAGTGTCTTCTGTTCCGGAAGGAAAGCTTGGTGTGAAGAATCTGCTATTATTCCTTCTGTTGATGCCACCTCAATCTGAGATTCTATTCCAGCTAATCACCATGCATTACTATGTCACTTCCTGATCAGGATGACCAAGAATGAACATTTGACCAGTTCTTTAAACTAACTTGACCTATGACTTTATCCCTATCCACTCTAGTTCAGTTTGGTCCCAATATCCTCCATTCCGTAGTATTCACATTTCACAGAATACACTTGTGCACAGATTTTATACTTTGTATAACTTCAAACTGTATGGCTCACTCTTGTGCTTGAATAAAAATGAACACAAACAAGCATTCACAATATTTTCTACTTCATACAAGAGTAAAAAAAAGGGTTTTATTTTTGTAATACAACTTAATGGTTTAAAGAACAGGGATATTTACAATGAAAGGGAGTGATTTACCAAATGCTTTGTTGAGATTCTTCACAGTTGGTTATACATAAACATGACTTTTAGTGAAATGTAATACAAACACTTAACACGCCAACAAAAAGACACTCACCATGACTCACCATAATATTACCCTATTGGCAGTACTGGAAGGTCAGTACATGGCTACGTCAGTATGAGATGATCCACAACGTTACATATGATGCAACCGGCGTGTCTAATAACATCATTTACAATGATGACGTCAACAGTTACGATAACCCCCCTGTAGTCAAGGTGACCAGCATCAGTCCTGAAACCTGTGGAGCATCTGGCAGGTCTTCTTCCCTATCACCTCGCGGATCTTCTTCAGCCTCCGGTCTGTGATGGGTCTGACGTAGCTGTCTGGCTGGATCACAGCCATGCCGTCCTGCACTTCCCCCATCACCACCAGCAGGGGGCCCTCCTCCATGGTGATGTTGGGGCAGGGGCAGCCCCAGTCGATCTTAGCCAGCGTCACCTCCAGGTGCCTGGTGTTGAAGAAGGCCAGGCCCATCTTCTCGTCGCGCAGGACCTCGTCCAGGCTGAAGCGGGCGATCCCCGAGTCCAGGTCCTCGATCAGCTCCGTCAGTCGGCCCACGATGGCGAAGTCGCTTCGGCAGAGGCTGGGCACCATCTTGCCCTTGACGCGGCATGTCTTGCAGGGCCGGCTCTTGGCGCGGGGGCAGCTGGCCTCGCACTCCTTCTTGCTGCGGAAGCTGTTGGCGTTGCCGTGGCAGCCGCCGTACGCGAAGGCCTGGCATTGTTTGGAGAGGGAGTTCCAGGCCCAGCGGCCCTGCCACGACTTGCAGGGGCCCTGGACGGCGGGCAGGGAGCAGGTGCCCGCGCCCTCCCGCTGGCACGACGCCCGGCACTCTTCGTACGTCTGGAAGCGGTTGCGGCCATCCTCACAGCCGTTGTTGCCGAACGCCACGCAGGTGGCCTGCTTGCTGTCGTAGTACCAGTCCACCTGGCGCTCGCCGCCGCAGTCTCGCCGCTCCACCTCCGCCAGGCAGTCGGCGGGCGAGAACGGACGCCCCATGGACATCCCCAACTCCGGGTCCTCGGAGAAGTCGTCGGCGGCGCGCCGGACGACCGACAGGGGGTAGTCGGCGCGCAGGGCCCCGCCGCTGTTGCGGGCGATGCAACTGTAGACGCCCGTGTCCCACACCTGGGCGTTGTAGATAACCAGCTGACCGATGTTGGTGATGACCACGTTGCCGTACATCTGGTCGGGACGCATCACCAGGCGCTCCTTGCGATCGCTCTGCTTCTCCCAGGTGACGTCGGGCCGCGGTGCCCCAATGACGTCGCAGTGGAAACTCACGGTGCCCCCCACATAGATGGACTGGTGGCTGGGGTTGGAGAAGAGCGTAGGGGGCATGGTGTCCTCCCGGGAGGAGCTTGGGGTGGGGTTGGCTGTGGTGTCCTGGGGTAGAGGGCTGGCTTGGGGCCCAGCCAGGTAGAAGCGGCAGGTGACCACCGTGATGGTTACCCCTCGTACGCAGGCCTCGGCGTCCATATAGCAGCGGTTGAAGTAGGTGAGGCCGTCGGAGGCGCAGGTAAAGCTGGGCTCCTTCTCGCAGCGGTCCTGACACTTGCAGATGGGCTGGCCCTCCCAGATGTCACAGGTGGCCCCCTGCTGGCTGCAGATGAAGCCCTGGCAGGTGGCAACTGAGACCTGGTCCCTGCCTGCTCCACGATCCAGGCCGTCCGGCTGGGCTGGTGTGCCATCAGAGAACCGGGCAGCCACACAGCTATTGAGCCCACACACGTTGGTGCAGCACTTCTCAAAGTCTGCGCAGTCCTGAGGAGCAAAGAAGATGGATTTTTTTTTTTTTTACTGGATTAAAGCATCTCCTAAATGACAAGATATGTACATTTCTTTAATGGAATTTTCACAGATAATTTAACGAATAGCAACGTCTAACCTCGTCGACGTTGCATTCCCTCTCGCAGGTGCTTTGTGCATCGACCCAGAGGTTGGCATTCAGCGTGTTCGGACAAACTCCTTGATGCTTAATTTGGACTCCTGTTAAACTTGCACTCGAAGCGTCCTGGGGCAATGCGCAAACCAAAATCATGAAAACGAGAATAATCCATCTGATTATTCTTAATAAAAGTCCCTCTGAACTAAGTACTTTTTGCCGAGGCGCATCAATCTTCACTCCAACCTCCCAATGTCCGACACAAGTTGTATGCATTATTACTTATTTGCCATAAAACACCAGCCACCTATTATTTCCATATCTCCGTCAGTTTCTCATGAAAGCAAACTCATTATTTCAAACCGCAATTGTTCCGTTTGTGCGTAACCAATCTGGGAACAAGTGGCAATTTGTTGCAAGCTGAAAAGAATCTCTTCTTCTCAAATTGCAGATGAATAAACCATTATCCAGCAACATCTACCTACTCGACTCCATCGACTAAAGAAGTAGCCTACTTCAAAGTAACAAAACACAAAGTAAAAAAAAAAACACAGGATAGAATTGTGGCTCTATATTTCTTAAAAAATGACTTAAAACTCAATGTCGAAGCTTTAATTCGCTCCAAAACAAAAACGTGTCTCTGCATACGTGCGAAAGCAGACGTGCACAAAGAAAGAGAAACGCAACATCGGTGAGTGTGAATGGAGGTGGAAAGGGCAGCCCCTCTGACCGCCCCCGTGGTCATCCAGCGTCTGAAACTTTTACGAAGGAACACCATGCGCTAGGCAACTGGACAAACATTGTAAATACATCAAAGGAATCGTGGGGCCATGTAGGCAAGCTGTCCCAACAACCGTGCGCACGGGGCCAAACATTCCGGTGAGAAATCCAATGTTTCATGCGCCCAGACACAATTTATAGAGGTGATGCTCATAAACATGGTAATGACTGAAGGCTATAAGGAAGGGCATTTAATTTGCTTCTAGATTATTGACACAACGCATCCACTTTTTGAGCCGCATGCCCAAATTGCTTTTGGTTAGGGATGTTGATTTGGGGAAAATACAATTCTATAAACCGAATTGGCTTTCTGTCCTAATAGCTGCACTCCAATTTAAACTGAACGCAGGACATGACACAAATAGCCTGAAGAAAACATCTTGTTTACGTTCGTCGGTGTCTAGACGTCGGTCAGTTTAGCACCATCACTCATTCACACAAAGCTCTGAGATGCCGCGGTCAGGTGGGAAGACGTAAACACACACATTTTCAATGGTGTGCGACTCATCTTTGTCCAAGCACGGCCGCGAGGCCTCTGAGAAGCAGCTCCACTCTTCTTTTCACTTAAAGTGACCTATCAACCTTAGCGTGACTTTTGACCGCTCGGCATTCAAATGTCGTAGAGATGTACCGGTTAGCCTCAGCCCGGCCAATACCGCGAGGCCAGCTAATCAATTCAGCACCCCCCACGGTTTAATTGCACTTGAGCATGATGCCGGCTTCCCCGCTTTGCTTAGAAACCCAAGACAATGGGAAACCAAAAATTCCCACCGCTCACGCTCTGACCTTGAAGAATGGAAGAACAAGATCATATAGGCCCAGAGCGACAATATGGGGCAACCCATCATTTATATTCAAGACTGCACTGAATGAAAATTCCGCAGAAGTAAAAACGGTCAAACACATTTTGCTTTATTGTTGAAGAAATCACCTGCTTTTAATGGCAGCTTACTTTTATGCAGTCAAAATAGAAATTGAAAGTTGTTTATTATTTCCGTCAGCCATGTTGTATTAACATATTAACAAAACCAGATAGTGTTTTGATCCTTCATTAATTGTTCTTTTCCTCTAACAAAATACAGATGGAAAACATCATGCGTAAAATTGTTGTTCTGCGTGGCCTTTAGAGGAATGTTCCTGTGAATATCCTAACATTCTAAATATTTGTCCCTTTAAACACCTTACACTTTACCACAACATAACGAACACTGGAATATACATTCATGAAAAAGAGAATAAATAATCAGTAAAACAAAGAAATGAGAAAATAAACTAAAAAAGTTTACTGAAGTCCGATGGTAGTATGTTACAATTTAATCCATTCCCATTTTTAAGTAATTTTACACATGCCCTAAAAAACACACCAGTAAAGCCAGATAGGTCAAGACCTTAACCAGAAGTCAAAGCACTGATCAAACAATGCTTGTCCTAAGAGTTGTACATGATTTCATGAGAAAAACGAACTGCCAAATCTTCCAGCATATAATTGACCGCAGAAGAGGACTAGAGGCATGTTGTACATCACAACCAATTAAAATGAACCCAAGTACATTTTATTGCAGCATGAGCCTGCAGACTGGCGTCTCTGGTGTTGGGTTCCAGAGAGCAGGAATGACCATGACAACAGCAGTTGAATGATTGATGGTGATGGATGATGGAGGGAGTAGAACGGTAAATGGCATGTGACCAGGCCCAGCGGTGGACCTAGATACTTCAGAGGCCCTGCACGCAATCAAACTCTTTCAAATATCAACCGAGTGTGTGAGAACTGTGATTAAGGAGAACGAGGAGAACATGCATGAGGCTTGTTACAATGCCAATTACACAGAGCTTCCCCTTCCTAGTCATGTTAAAAGACCCAAGAAGTTGGTGTGAAAACAAACTGGAAAACAAGCCAACAGTGTATCATGTATTTACAACAAAGTATTACTTTGACCCATGTGATCGAGTCCATTAAAAAGGCTGTTCGGGGGTCCTCCGCCTCGTGTAGTGTTGACAGATGAGCGCAGACCACTTGATTTGAGCTTCAGGATTCGACGGGTCACAGTGAAAGGCTGTGGGTGCAAGGGTCACCCACAAAAAGGTGCGCGCGCGTGTGTGGATGGGGTTGAAAACGAGCACACACCGAGTCGGCTTTAACGCCGCTGACTAACCCCACCTCAAACAGCTGCATCCTCAGGCAGACCACGTTCTCCGTAGCAGCCCCCCCCCCCCTTACACGGTGCCCCATGTGAGTCCGCTCACCCACAGGCCCCCCCACCCTTGAGGGAAGGGGATAGGAGGAGCAGGCGAGCGAGGGTGGGTTACTCGCGCCCTCGTTTCTTCCCCCATCCCCTACGATATCTTACAGTTGATTTTGCCGGAGGAGCTCTTCGGGGGGCTCTGCGGGGGGCGGAAGGACTTGGACCTCTTGAGGCTGTTGCCCTTGCCGCTGTTGGAGCCCGCGCCTCCGCCGCCGCCCCCGGCCGGGTGGTTGGCCACAGAGTAGGAGCGTCCGTGCATCATGACGGCGTTCATGCCGTTGGCCATGGAGAAGGACTTGAGGTGGGACTTGATGGCGACGGGGAGGGGCAGCTTGTCGATGAGGTGGACGGGGGTGCAGGACACGATGGAGCGGCAGCAGAGGTCCTGCAGGCTGAACACTGCAGGTAAGGAGGAGGGGGGGGGGGGAAGGGGTTAAGAGGCCACACCACAGGATGGGCAGAGACTGTGAATATTGCCTTTTTTTTTTTTTGCTTTAAAGACTTCACAGTACTTACATACATACTGTATAACCAAGCTGGTACTTGGTTAAACAAAGCGACGAGTACCTGACCCTCATATCCCAGTAACACACCCTGGCCCCCTGATAGCCAGGTGATGTCCTACTAATCCCAAACCCACCGTCTTGCCCCTCTCCATCCACCCACGTCCCAGACCAACCTCCCCGTCCCCCCCTCCTCGCCCCCCGGTCCTCCTCACCTCGGTTGGGCTTCCAGAACTTCTCCATGCCGTGCCTCATCAGCACGATGCGCGACAGCTCCGTGAACGACTCGATGACGTTGAAGTTGCACAAGGGGCTGACCTCAAAGAAGGTCATGCCGTTCTTCTCGGCGTACGCCCGCGCTTGCTCCGTGGGCACCTGCCGCTTGAACGCCAGATGGAGACGATTGCCCACAAGGATGCGGGGAACGCCAGGGGCATGCTGGAGAGGAGGGGGGGGGGGGAGAGAAAGAACCGGGGATGGTTGGAGTTTAGCCGTTTCGCGTTTTTTTTTCACGTTTTTTTTTGGCACCACGCTCTGGTTAACATCTCACTGACTCCCAGAGCTCAATATCGACGGTCCGGTTTTCGTAATACGAGTACATTGTCAGTCTCTCTTTAGGCACAGGAAATGGATTAGCCATGGAAATGGAAAATAGTGACCCCTCCCGACCTCTCAGTGACTGAATGTGATTCAGAAATTGGACTACTGTAAGAGGATACTTGTTTTTGCGTAGTGTCACCCAACCAACGTGATAAAAAGAGTTTACCTCGTCAATCTCTCGGATCCAGCGGTCGATGCCATCGAATGACCAGCCGTTTGTGATGTCATACACCAACAGGATTCCCTGTGGAAGGAACAAACATGAGATAATACCACGATATGTACAGGACAGACAAACATTTACATTCATTCAGTCATTTAGCAGACGCTCTTATCCAGAGCGACTTACAGTAAGTACAGGGACATTACCCCGAGGCAAGTAGGGTTAAGTGCCTTGCCCAAGGACACAACGTCATTTTGCACGGCCGGGAATCGAACTGGCAACCTTTAGATTACTAGCCCGATTCCCTAACCGCTCAGCCACCTGACTCCCTAAACATCAGCTTGGACAGAACAACAGTCCTCTCACCTGGGCCCCACGAGAATAGGATCTGAAGATGGTGCAGAATCTGCCTTGGCCAGAGGTATCCCTGTTCAACACAGAATTTGTGAGATTGAAGTTAAGATTCAACGCTGAGATTCAACCCAGAATGCCAGGCAACTCTAATCTCTCCTGTGTGTAGTGTTTCATTACTTACCACAATTCTAACTTGACTCTCCTTCCATCCAGTAGGATTGTTGTGGTTTTATAGTCAATCCCTGAGTGCAATACAAGAATTAGAACAAAGATTTTTTTTTAATTAGCACTTTGTAACCAGAAATAATCGGTCAATCCCATTTTATTTAAAAAGAAAACTCAAACTGATCTACAACAAAAAACATTTTTGGAGCACCGAGATAATGACGCACGACAAACATGAAGCACATCCCCATGACAATACTAATGATTGCATTTATGCAGATTCATAGATCCAACCGCAATTCACCACTCTGATTCCCCACCCGACCTACAGTACTCCAGTGCTGTCCAGCACTCACCACTGCTGTAGGCGTAGGGCGATTCCACCGACCCATCCTGCAAGCTTTCCAGAATCTCTCCCTTCCCAACATCACTGTCCCCCACCAGTAAGAACTTGAGGAGATAGTCGTAACTTTTGACAGGACTGCCCTGAGCGCCCATGATGCCACGCATTGGGTCGGATTAAGAGTTGAGCTTGTCGCTCCGATTCCTGTCCTGGGATCACTTGATTTGAAATATGAATGGCCCAAATGGCTAGCTACTAGTTGGAGATAGCTAGCTTTGTAGCTTAGAAAGACATGAGCTATGATAGCTAGCTAGCTATACTATTCAAATAAGATATACATTTAGAAATATATCTAGAAAGACAGCATTTGGAGAAAAAGCTACAAAGGTTTGAGTTTTTACATCTAACACAATTCCAATAGCAGTAAAATTTGCAAACGCTAGTTGTTAACGTTAGTTGTCCATGTTCTTGCTACTACTAGCCTAGCTGTCAAAACAATGTCGTATGTGGCTGGTACGCGCAGGGCTACAGTTGTGAGAGCCATTCTGTCATCAATAAGCGTGTCCACAACATGGTTGAATAAGATGGATTTTAAGAATATTGCGCTTTGTTTCTTTAGCAAGTTAATAACGTTATAAAACTACATGCCCAAAATGTTCGCATATAGTCGTAAAACAAACATAATGTTAGCGAGCTAACTAGCATAACCTCTTGGTTGCGTAGGAACTTCCTGAGTTTACTGTCCGACTTCCGGCAGACGTTCCCTTCGAAAAAAAGGGTTCAGAAAAAAATTACATAGTAAAAAACTATCTGGAATAGTGTGCAGCTAGACTTTGAGTCCTTGATTTGTGATTTTCCTGACATGAACGCAACCCATAAATATATTAGTTTTTAATGGTAAAAGTCATGATAATACATCTCGGAGTGGACTTACTGGTTTTGCATAACATCATCTGCAGGTGAAATCAATTAGCATCACTGTGTTGCAGTATAAACGCACACAGAGCCTTGCTTCTTATTTATCGTAGCAAGCTATTGGTTGGTCTCAAAATGGGGGTGAAAGGATTCTTGCTGCTTATGTTTATGATAACCTCTGCCTACTGCCTTAAATTTAAAAATGTTTTTGGGCAGTCACCTGAGGCGCTCTGGTCAGAGATGGAGAGAGAAATCGAGCAAGATGAAGCGGCAAGGTTAGTACCTAGGCAATGGAAACAAGGCACCCAAAAACAGCCGGGCAGCCGCCCAGAAGCCAGGAAAGTTCCAGAATTTGTGCCTATCGCAGCCTCTTCGGACCGGATGTCTCTTGTTGTCCCTGGGAAGGATGCCGAACCACTGCCTGACTCAGTAAAGGACATTCTATTGGCCACAAGAGGTCCACCTACCCAAAGGCCTACCTGCAACAACCCTATTGACATATTGTGCCATATTAATAGGATCTATGTTAGAGTTCAGAGAGAATTATTTTCCAGCCTTGATGCCTACAGTTACCTGAAGTTTGGGTCCTGCCCTGTCAATCAAGCCACCGATAGTCACTTCTACCTGCTCTACCCCCTGATGGCTTGTGGTACTGTGATTACGGTGGGTGATTTTTAACTGATGCATTCATTTTCACTGATCTTCAGTCTAACCTGAGCTCACAAGATTAGGTTTCACATCAGATCTGATCCATGGCAGGTTAAAATCCTCCTTTTGGACTGGAGCCCCAGCAGCAGCCTAATTGTTCTTTTTTTTTTGTAGAGTCATGCTGACCGGGTGACCTTCACCAACAGGATCTCTTATAAACGGGAGTCTACAGGACCCATTGTGAGGGACTTCAACTTTGATGTTCCCCTCGAGTGTAGTTATAATCGGTAAGACCCGAGCCCACCCGCTTGCCTTTCTCCACATCAATTATTGCTTAAAACAACATGCATACATCATTGCACTGTCATCCACAAGCACTGGAGTTGGCATAAGATCTCCAGTTCTGACTGGACTCCTAACACTTCCTAAGGGCAACCCAAGGGAAATGATCTCCATGGGGAAGCCCATCCTTAAACCTTGCCTGATACTGCTTTCCTTGCAGGTTCCATCTCTCTTACAAGGTCGGCTTCTGGCCCACAGTGAGGGGAGGAACCGTATTCAGACCCCTCACTTCAAGGACCTGGGTCACCCTCGCTGCCTATGATGGTAAGTGGGGAAACAAGACCAACTGACTTGGGTGTTTTTAATATTCTTGGCGGATGAGACATGATTCTGTTTCAGTCCATGGGACCGAGTTGACTCCAGGTATCGGCTACACGCTTGGACAGCCCATGTTCTTTGAGGCTACGCTTGACTCTGTGCTGGCTCAAAAACCTGTGAGGGTGTACGTCAACAAGTGCTTTATAACCATCTCTCCGTTGCTCACCTCTGTGCCACAATATACAGTGATTGAGAACACTGGGTAAGGCCCTCATTTGTCTGCGTATACAATATTGGTCATTTTATAAATTGTCAAGTCTAAGTTTGGGTTTTCTATCCCTGGGTAGTTGTATGGTTGATGGCCGGTACTCCGAGCAGTCACAATTCATCAGTCACGCCACAAAGACCGTTTTAAAGTTTACGATTGGTAGCTTCATCTTTGAAGGGATGGCCAAAACGTCTACCCTGAAGGTATGGATCTCCTGTTTTTTTTTTTGTTTTTTTTTTAATGATGTATTCAATTGTTATTTTACTAATTGGAATTGTTACATAGGAACTCTACATGCATTGTGATATCTCAGTGGGGGATGTTACCCCAACTGAAAGTGCAAAGTCCTGCAACTACAATCCCGGAAGCAAAACGTGAGTGGTGAAACCTGCTATGGTCAAAGTTGAAGGTCCCCAGGTGCTTCATCGTATCCATTCTTGCAGGTGGACTGAGTTGTATGGTGACAATGCGGTCTGCTTTTGCTGTGACTCTGTCTGTCCCCCACCACAACCAGGTGGGTTTTGCATACTTGTGCTGTGTACATTCATTGACCAACCAAATGCTGGCTTTGTTGGCACTAACTCTTGTAAACTCTCTCTAAAGCTTCACAGATGATAACCAGTCACTCCTGGAATGTGGATGACCCTCGGTGCACTCTCCCTTCGTGCACGCATCCTCAAAGCCCTTCTCTTCCTCATCCCCAGCACCCTCAAAGCCCTTCTCTTCCTCATCCCCAGCACCCTCAGAGCCCTTCTCTTCCTCATCCCCAGCACCCTCAGAGCCCTTCTCTTCCTCATCCCCAGCACCCTTCGCACCCTCAGAGCCCTTCCCACCCCCAGCACCCTCAGAGCCCTTCCCACCCCCAGCACCCTCAGAGCCCTTCCCACCCCCAGCACCCTCAGAGCCCTTCCCACCCCCAGCACCCTCAGAGCCCTTCCCACCCCCAGCACCCTCAGAGCCCTTCCCACCCCCAGCACCCTCAGAGCCCTTCCCACCCCCAGCACCCTCAGAGCCCTTCCCACCCCCAGCACCCTCAGAGCCCTTCCCACCCCCAGCACCCTCAGAGCCCTTCCCACCCCCAGCACCCTCAGAGCCCTTCCCACCCTCAGAGCCCTTCCCACCCTCAGCACCCTCAGAGCCCTTCCCACCCCCAGCATCCTCAGAGCCCTTCCCACCCCCAGCATCCTCAGAGCCCTTCCCACCCCCAGCACCCTCAGAGCCCTTCCCACCCCCAGCACCCTCAGAGCCCTTCCCACCCCCAGCACCCTCAGAGCCCTTCCCACCCCCAGCACCCTCAGAGCCCTTCCCACCCCCAGCACCCTCAGAGCCCTTCCCACCCCCAGCACCCTCAGAGCCCTTCCCACCCCCAGCACCCTCAGAGCCCTTCCCACCCCCAGCACCCTCAGAGCCCTTCCCACCCTCAGAGCCCTTCCCACCCCCAGCACCCTCAGAGCCCTTCCCACCCCCAGCACCCTCAGAGCCCTTCCCACCCCCAGCACCCTCAGAGCCCTTCCCACCCCCAGCACCCTCAGAGCCCTTCCCACCCCCAGCACCCTCAGAGCCCTTCCCACCCCCAGCACCCTCAGAGCCCTTCCCACCCGCAGCGCCCTTCACACCCTCAGCGCCCTTCCCACCCGCAGCGCCCTTCCCACCCGCAGCGCCCTTCCCACCCGCAGCGCCCTTCCCACCCGCAGCGCCCTTCCCACCCGCAGCGCCCTTCCCACCCGCAGCGCCCTTCCCACCCGCAGCGCCCTTCCCACCCGCAGCACCCTTCCCACCCGCAGAGCCCTTCCCACCCCCAGCACCCTCAGAGCCCTTCCCACCCTCACAGCCCTTCCCACCCCCAGCACCCTCAGAGCCCTTCCCACCCTCACAGCCCGTCCCACCCCCAGCACCCTCAGAGCCCTTCCCACCCCCAGCACCCTCAGAGCCCGTCCCACCCCCAGCATCCTCAGAGCCCTTCCCACCCCCAGCACCCCTCGCACCCTCAGAGCCCTTCGCACCCTCAGAGCCCTCAGAGCCCTTCCCACCCCCAGCACCCCCAGAGCCCTTCCCACCCCCAGAGCCCTTCCCACCCCCAGAGCCCTTCCCACCCTCAGAGCCCTTCGCGCCCCCAGAGCCCTTCCCGCCCCCAGAGCCCTTCCCACCCCCAGCGCCCTCAGAGCCCTTCCCACCCCCAGCACCCTCAGAGCCCTTCCCACCCCCAGCACCCTCAGAGCCCTTCCCACCCCCAGCACCCTCAGAGCCCTTCCCACCCCCAGAGCCCTTCCCACCCTCAGAGCCCTTCCCACCCCCAGCATCCTCAGAGCCCTTCCCACCCCCAGCGCCCTCAGAGCCCTTCCCACCCCCAGCGCCCTCAGAGCCCTTCCCACCCCCAGCGCCCTCAGAGCCCTTCCCACCCCCAGCGCCCTCAGAGCCCTTCCCACCCCCAGCGCCCTCAGAGCCCTTCCCACCCCCAGCACCCTCAGAGCCCTTCCCACCCCCAGCACCCTCAGAGCCCTTCCCACCCCCAGCACCCTCAGAGCCCTTCCCACCCTCAGAGCCCTTCCCACCCCCAGCACCCTCAGAGCCCTTCCCACCCCCAGCACCCTCAGAGCCCTTCCCACCCCCAGCGCCCTCAGAGCCCTTCCCACCCCCAGCGCCCTCAGAGCCCTTCCCACCCCCAGCGCCCTCAGAGCCCTTCCCACCCCCAGCGCCCTCAGAGCCCTTCCCACCCCCAGCGCCCTCAGAGCCCTTCCCACCCCCAGCGCCCTCAGAGCCCTTCCCACCCCCAGCACCCTCAGAGCCCTTCCCACCCCCAGCGCCCTCAGAGCCCTTCCCACCCCCAGCACCCTCAGAGCCCTTCCCACCCCCAGCACCCTCAGAGCCCTTCCCACCCCCAGCACCCTCAGAGCCCTTCCCACCCCCAGCACCCTCAGAGCCCTTCCCACCGCCAGCACCCTCAGAGCCCTTCCCACCCCCAGCACCCTCAGAGCCCTTCCCACCCCCAGCACCCTCAGAGCCCTTCCCACCCCCAGCACCCTCAGAGCCCTTCCCACCCCCAGCACCCTCAGAGCCCTTCCCACCCCCAGCACCCTCAGAGCCCTTCCCACCCCCAGCACCCTCAGAGCCCTTCCCACCCCCAGCACCCTCAGAGCCCTTCCCACCCCCAGCACCCTCAGAGCCCTTCCCACCCCCAGCACCCTCAGAGCCCTTCCCACCCCCAGCACCCTCAGAGCCCTTCCCACCCCCAGCACCCTCAGAGCCCTTCCCACCCCCAGCACCCTCAGAGCCCTTCCCACCCCCAGCACCCTCAGAGCCCTTCCCACCCCCAGCACCCTCAGAGCCCTTCCCACCCCCAGCACCCTCAGAGCCCTTCCCACCCCCAGCACCCTCAGAGCCCTTCCCACCCCCAGCACCCTCAGAGCCCTTCCCACCCCCAGCACCCTCAGAGCCCTTCCCACCCCCAGCACCCTCAGAGCCCTTCCCACCCCCAGCACCCTCAGAGCCCTTCCCACCCCCAGCACCCTCAGAGCCCTTCCCACCCCCAGCACCCTCAGAGCCCTTCCCACCCCCAGCACCCTCAGAGCCCTTCCCACCCCCAGCACCCTCAGAGCCCTTCCCACCCCCAGCACCCTCAGAGCCCTTCCCACCCCCAGCACCCTCAGAGCCCTTCCCACCCCCAGCACCCTCAGAGCCCTTCCCACCCCCAGCACCCTCAGAGCCCTTCCCACCCCCAGCACCCTCAGAGCCCTTCCCACCCCCAGCACCCTCAGAGCCCTTCCCACCCCCAGCACCCTCAGAGCCCTCCGCACCCTCAGAGCCCGTCCCACCCCCAGCACCCTCAGAGCCCTCCGCACCCTCAGAGCCCGTCCCACCCCCAGCACCCTCAGAGCCCTCCGCACCCTCAGAGCCCTTCCCACCCCCAGCACCCTCAGAGCCCTTCCCACCCCCAGCACCCTCAGAGCCCTCCGCACCCTCAGAGCCCTCAGAGCCCTCCGCACCCTCAGAGCCCTCCGCACCCTCAGAGCCCTTCCCACCCCCAGCACCCTCAGAGCCCGTCCCACCCTCAGAGCCCGTCCCACCCTCAGAGCCCGTCCCACCCTCAGAGCCCGTCCCACCCTCAGCACCCTCAGAGCCCTCCGCACCCTCAGAGCCCTCCGCACCCTCAGAGCCCTCCGCACCCTCAGAGCCCTCCGCACCCTCAGAGCCCTCCGCACCCTCAGAGCCCTCCGCACCCTCAGAGCCCTCCGCACCCTCAGAGCCCTCCGCACCCTCAGAGCCCTCCGCACCCTCAGAGCCCTTCCCACCCTCAGAGCCCGTCCCACCCTCAGAGCCCGTCCCACCCTCAGAGCCCGTCCCACCCTCAGAGCCCGTCCCACCCTCAGAGCCCGTCCCACCCCCAGCACCCTCAGAGCCCTTCCCACCCCCAGCACCCTCAGAGCCCTTCCCACCCCCAGCACCCTCAGAGCCCTTCCCACCCCCAGCACCCTCAGAGCCCTTCCCACCCCCAGCACCCTCAGAGCCCTTCGCACCCTCAGAGCCCTTCGCACCCTCAGAGCCCTCCCCACCCCCAGCACCCTCAGAGCCCTTCCCACCCCCAGCGCCCTCAGAGCCCTTCGCACCCTCAGAGCCCTTCCCGCCCTCAGAGCCCTTCCCGCCCTCAGAGCCCTTCCCACCCCCAGCGCCCTCAGAGCCCTCCGCGCCCTCAGAGCCCTCCGCGCCCTCAGAGCCCTCCGCGCCCTCAGAGCCCTCCGCGCCCTCAGAGCCCTCCGCGCCCTCAGAGCCCTCCGCGCCCTCAGAGCCCTCCGCGCCCTCAGAGCCCGTCCCACCCTCAGAGCCCGTCCCACCCTCAGAGCCCGTCCCACCCTCAGAGCCCTTCGCACCCTCAGAGCCCTTCGCACCCTCAGAGCCCTTCGCACCCTCAGAGCCCTTCGCACCCTCAGAGCCCTTCGCACCCTCAGAGCCCTTCGCACCCTCAGAGCCCCTCCCACCCTCAGAGCCCTTCGCACCCTCAGAGCCCCTCCCACCCTCAGAGCCCTTCGCACCCCCAGCACCCTCAGAGCCCTCCGCACCCTCAGAGCCCCCCGTCTCATCCCCCTCAGAGCCCCCCGTCTCATCCTCAGAGCCCTTCCCACCCTCAGAGCCCCCTGTCTCATCCTCAGAGCCCCCCGTCTCATCCTCAGCGCCCGCCTTCTCATCCTCAGATGCTTCCTAGTAAGAACCCACCTTCTCGTCCTAAGTCCGGTCCAGTTGGTATGGTTCCAATCGTACCACCTTTTGGGAAGAGTGACTATAAAGGATTAGTTCCAGAGACTCCATCTGAGGAACTTGTTGGCTCCATTGAGTTCTGGGATGAGGATGACTATGTATGGTAAGATTGTAAGGGAATTATTATTATTACAAAGAGCATTAGCATGTGTTGACATTTTCCAAAAAAATCTTTGTTTTTGTAGATGCTGTCAGGAAGAAATGACCAGTGAAGTGGAATTGTTTTAAAATAAAACATTGATCATGTCTTAATTTGTCAAATTTATTTGGTGTTTTGACCTAGCTTACTTTCAGAATGACGAGTAACTTAAATCTTACATAGCCATTCAAGATTTAATTCTTTTGGTGCGTATTCATGTGTCAGCAACGCAAGGATAATGCAGTTGAGGTGGTAATCTGTAAGGCCACTTTTACCTGTCAAACCTGTTTGCTTCCTGTGAAGGAAGACTGCAATTTCAAGACACTTGATGTGACAGGAGTTCTTGGGCAGATTTATAAAGAGCTGTTTCAGAAAGTGGTCCTCACAAGGTGCAAATAAAAGTTCCCAGAAGGCCCATAGGACAGTTGTTGCTTAGAGGCGTTTTTCATGTCTCATAAGTAAGATATCTGAATCTTGTATTTTTGGGGGCTCCTTATGTCTGGATTGATTAGAAATCTACACACTTCTCGGTCAGCTGAACCAATAACAAAGAAACAAACATCCATTCTCTCTCTTAACCCTTGTGTTATCTTCGGGTCATTCTGACCCATCAGTCATTGTGACCCACCGTCGTATTGCGACAAATTTACCGCATACAAAAACAGTGAAGCATTTTCTTTTAACCGTTGGGCTGTCTCAGACCCCCCACATTGCAAAGGTTTTTTTTTTTTTTTGTATTGGGTAGACACAACGATGGTTTGTTATGAACCTTTGGGTCATATGACCCGAAGGCAGCACAAGGGTTAAAACAATCCCACCTGTCAGCCAACACTAACACCCCCCCCCCCCCTGCACATCAAGGACAGCCACTCCAGCAGGAAGTTCCTAGTCTTCTCCAGGCCCTGTGTGTCAGAGCCCCAGTGCTCCAGACCGTAGTTGCTGAAGTATCTCAGCACGTCCAGACACTCGGCCGACGAGATGTCCCAGTCGCGACGCTCCTTGAGCTCCGTGAAGATCCAGGGGTTTGATGAGGGCGCCCCTGCGGGACATTGGCTGGATTTCACTTTTTTTTTGTCTGAAATGAAGTTGTTCAATTGAATTTCTCTTCCTCATTCAGATAAACCAAGGACCGTTTAAAGGTAACAGTTAAAAGATATGCTTGTTTTCGAGCTCTTAGTTGGTCAGATAAGAATGGATCAAAGATTTTAAAGAGAGCGTAGTAGTTTTTTTTTTTTTTTTTCGCTCTGATATGAAGTTTGTTTAGTGTAATATCGTTTGTAAAATAAATACAAAGTAAAAAAAAAAATCAATAAAAAAAGATACGCTTGCTCACCTCGCCAATATAATACCAGACACTCCAGTCTCTCTGGCCTTCATGGCGTTCTCATAAGACAAAATGTCTCCGTTACCTGCAGAGAGGAAGGATAGATGGGATGGAACCCAACATGGCCGTCTCCATTTCCTTCTTCAAAAAGAACCACAAGAAAACAGCCGGCTAGACTTACTTCAAACACCCGGCAACAATAATGTACTGGTCTCCACACACACGTGAGAACAGATGTACTCATTCATTTCAATGTGGATTGAACATAATAAAACTGCAGTACTATTAGGCCAGCGTACCAAACTGTGGGATAGGGCTGGCGAGCTTGGAGAAGATGTTGATGTAGTCCCAGTCAGCCATCTTGGTATAGCGCTGCTCCCTGGATCTGCCGTGTAGCTGGACAGAGACGAAACCTTTCAAACATGAACCTCTCAGAGCCAACTTCAACCCTCCCTCAAAACCTACATCATCGCAGAGACATCAGCACAAGGGTTAAAAGAGCATCTGAAATCACAAGGTGATTTTTCCTCTACACGGCACATTGCTCAATCATGGAGCAGAGAAGGAATAAACATTGCGTCATACAAAATGGTGTCTCTTCTCTCACAACACAAGATCACAGACGCTTTCAAAGTCCTCCGCTTGCGTTACAGGCGTTCAACTGGGCATGCATCCAGCTGTGGGATTATTGGGTGAAAGATGTTTGCGAGGTTGTCCCTCACGTACACGTGTGTGTGTGTGCGCATGTAAGATGAGCTAACCGCAACTTTCCCCCAACTTCTCAAAAGACAAACCCCTCACCGTCTCTCTCCACCAGGGTGAAGGACTCCGTGTCCCAGCCGTCGTCCAAGTTGGCCGGCTAGGCGTCCAGGTGCCCGTAGATGCACACGGTCCTCTTCCTGGGTCTGAGCCCAGGCGGCCCAGCACGATGGGGGGCAGGGGGATCTCCTCTCCGGAGGGCAGCCTCTGCTTCCCAATGTCCACCATCTCCACGCTGCCCCCCCAGCCTCTCCATGTCCTTGGCCGCCATCTCCATCATTTACATTACATTTTACATTTAGCAGACGCTCTTATCCAGAGCGACTTACAGTACATTTCCCCCGAGGCAAGTAGGGTGAAGTGCCTTGCTCAGGGACACAACGTCATTTTGCATGGCAAGAATCGAACCGGCAACCTTTTGATTAAAAGCCTGATTCCCTAACCGCTCAGCCATCTTACCCCCATCATCTTCTTGATCTCTCCCCGCTTCTCCGGTCAGGCGTACACGCTCTGCACCGCCACCCACTCCGCCAGATGCTGGCGAGGGAGAGAGAAGCGTGAGAGGAGGTAGGCTACGGGATGACTTGGTGGAACACGTCGGGATGCTTGACTTCACAACAGCTTTCACAGGCATCTTTGTCATATCTATGTTGACTCCATAGCTAATTCAAATATCTTCAGTATGAATACTTTACTCATATGTCATTGTGTGTGTGTCAGTTTGAAGTTATGACCACCTGGCATTAGCCTACTTGACTATTCAGCCAACAACACGTTACAAAACGTAACACTTGCCGAGTTGAGTTTCTATGGTAATATTATTTCTTACATTTAAGTTTGTCCAATGCTGAATACCACAATACAATTCACAACTCAAGTAAATCATGGTATTATTATTTAATTGACAGAAACATAGATGTTACCTGGTGTCAGTGGCGCCTTAATGCACGGGCTTACCTGGGCTTAAGCCCGGGGCCTCGACCAATGAGGGGCCTCTTAATAATAATACAAAATAATAATGATGATTAACGTCCGTATTCGCGATGTCATTACTCTGCTCTACAGTGGCATCTGGGGCGGCTGTGGCTCAGGGGGTAGAGAGGGTTGTCTGTTAATCGCAAGGTTGGCGGTTCGACCCCCGACTCCTCCCAGCCCATGTGCCGAAGTATCCTTGAGCAAGACTCTGAACCCCAAGATGCTACCGATGGGCAGGCCGGCGCCTTGCATGGTAGCTCGCTGCCGTCGGTATGTGTGAGTGAGAGTATGAATGGGTGAATGAGAGGCAAACATTGTAAAGCGCTTTGAGTGCCGCTAAGGTAGAAATCGCTATATAAATGCAGTCCATTTACCATTTATCTGGTGTTGTATGTGGAGGCAGGGGAGGCCCCCCCCTCCCCCTTATCGTAACAAAATGTAACAAAAACTAGAGGGTACAATCTGTAGGGTGTGCTTGATTGTGTCGGTTGCAGATGGGTCCATTTAATATGAAACAAGCTGAACCCCCTTTGAGACAAGCTATTCTAACGTTGTCACCGGCAGTATTTTTCAGATGGAATCGCGATTCAAACGGTACCATCTGCTAACTGAAAATATGCCCTCAAACGCGACTTTTTGGTCTCAGTCTAGAGCCCTGCGTGGAGAAGCTGAATTGTGCTACGAGCAAGCTAGCCTAGCTGCTGTTGCTAGCCAAACTTCACTGAGGGGATTGTTTGAATGCGCCAGAAATTAACGTTTCTTTTGACATAAAGTTTAGGCTGTGGCATTGAATACAGCGACACCACACAAGCTTGAGTTTAAATACATAATTTATTGTGACATTACTTACTGTACATGCAAGTCTTGAATTGCTTAAATGTATAATGCTGCTAGTACACCACGGCACGATACGATACTTGCTGTGCAACAGCAATGCACGTTGTATCCATGCGTCGTTGCTAACGTGTGCTGACGTTGTGACGTAAACTAGTACTGAGTTCCCTTCGTTGACACAAGGCACTTTTTACCACAAAAACTGAATTTCAGCCTAAACCATGCAACGGAATGTAAATAACAATACAAGCAACTCGTGCGATTGTGCGATTAGCGTGTGAGGGGCCTCAAAAATGAAAAAAAAGTCCATAGCCCAGGGGCCTCAAGTGCTATTAAGACGCCCCTGCCTGGTGTTCATCCACATATTTAAAGTGCTGGAAGGTGAGCCATAGTTTTCAGATCAAATCTAAAGGGACGACCTGATGATAGGGTGCCACCCGTCCCTTAAAACCCTTGTGTTATCTTCGGGTCATTCTGACCCATCAGTCATTGTGACACACCGTCGTATTGCGACATCTTTACAGCATACAAAAACAAAGTGAAGCATTTTCTTTTAACCGTTGGGCTGTCTCAGACCCCCCACATTGCAAAGGTTAAAATAAAATTATTTTTATTTGTTTTTGTATTGGGTAAAATTGGGTAAACACAACGATGGTTTGTTATGAACCTTTGGGTCATGTGACCCAAAGGCAGCACAAGAGGTTCACGGCCAATCAGAGTCAGAGAAGGGCGGGTCTCTTGGCGGAGAGTCGATTTAAAAGAGTGGCGGAGGCAGCTCCAGATACCCCCCGCGTAATAAGAAGTACACTTATAAAAGGAAGTAGGCTTGACATGTTTCAATACTGCACACTACTAGTTCTGGTCCACGGATGTTAAAAGCCTTGTTTTGTGGTCTCACTGTCAAACTTTGTCGGCCTACCCCTATGGTTATTATCCCCCAATTTTAGCCCCCTATACTTAACTTTAGAATGCCGACTGTCTATCACGACTTCTGGCATTCGCTCAAAAAGGGTTCAGAAAAAAATGTATAGTAAAAAACTATCTGGAATAGTGTGCAGCTAGACTTTGAGTCGTTGCTTTGTGATTTGGCTTACACGAAAGCAACCCATAAATATATTTGATTGTAAAATTGATAATACGTCTCGGAATGGACTTATTGGTTTTGCATAATTGGTATCATCTGCAGGTGAAATCAATTACCATCACTGTGTTAAAGTATAAACGCACACAGAGCCTTGCTTCTTGATTATTGTAGCGGTTGGTCTCAAAATGGGGGTGAAAGGATTCTTGCTGCTTATGTTTATGATAACCTCTGCCTACTGCCTTAAATTTGAAAATGTTTTTGGGCAGTCACCTGAGGCCCTCTGGTCAGAGATGGAGAGAGAAATCGAGCAAGATGAAGCGGCAAGGTTAGTACCTAGGCAATGGAAACAAGGCACCCAAAAACAGCCGGGCAGCCACCCAGAAGCCAGGAAAGTTCCAGAATTTGTGCCTATCGCAGCCTCTTCGGACCGGATGTCTCTTGTTGTCCCTGGGAAGGATGCCGAACCACTGCCTGACTCAGTAAAGGACATTCTATTGGCCACAAGAGGTCCACCTACCCAAAGGCCTCCCTGCAACAACCCTATTGACATATTGTGCCATATTAATAGGATCTATGTTAGAGTTCAGAGAGAATTATTTTCCAGCCTTGATGCCTACAGTTACCTGAAGTTTGGGTCCTGCCCTGTCAATCAAGCCACCGATAGTCACTTCTACCTGCTCTACCCCCTGATGGCTTGTGGTACTGTGATTACGGTGGGTGATTTTTAACTGATGCATTCATTTTCACTGATCTTCAGTCTAACCTGAGCTCACAAGATTAGGTTTCACATCAGATCTGATCCATGGCAGGTTAAAATCCTCCTTTTGGGCTGGAGCCCCAGCAGCAGCCTAATTGTTCTTTTTTTTGTAGAGTCATGCTGACCGGGTGACCTTCACCAACAGGATCTCTTATAAACGGGAGTCTACAGGACCCATTGTAAGGGACTTCAACTTTGATGTTCCCCTCGAGTGTAGTTATAATCGGTAAGACCCGAGCCCACCCGCTTGCCTTTCTCCACATCAATTATTGCTTAAAACAACATGCATACATCATTGCACTGTCATCCACAAGCACTGGAGTTGGCATAAGATCTCCAGTTCTGACTGGACTCCTAACACTTCCTAAGGGCAACCCAAGGGAAATGATCTCCATGGGGAAGCCCATCCTTAAACCTTGCCTGATACTGCTTTCCTTGCAGGTTCCATCTCTCTTACAAGGTCGGCTTCTGGCCCACAGTGAGGGGAGGAACCGTATTCAGACCCCTCACTTCAAGGACCTGGGTCACCCTCACTCCCTATGATGGTAAGTGGAGAAACAAGGCCACAAGTACAGGGATGGATTGCAATTTAACAAACTATGACTAAAACATTCTTGGAGGATGACATGATTCTGTTTCAGTCCATGGGACCGAGTTGACTCCAGGTATCGGCTACACGCTTGGACAGCCCATGTTCTTTGAGGCTACGCTTGACTCTGTGCTGGCTCAAAAACCTGTGAGGGTGTACGTCAACAAGTGCTTTATAACCATCTCTCCGTTGCTCACCTCTGTGCCACAATATACAGTGATTGAGAACACTGGGTAATTCCCTCATTTGCTGCGTATACAATATTGGTCATTTTATAAATTGTCAGTCTAAATTTGGGTTTTCTATCCCTGGGTAGTTGTATGGTTGATGGCCGGTACTCCGAGCAGTCACAATTCATCAGTCACGCCACAAAGACCGTTTTAAAGTTTACGATTGGTAGCTTCATCTTTGAAGGGATGGCCAAAACGTCTACCCTGAAGGTATGGATCTCCTGTTTTTTAATAAATCAATGTATTCAATGATGTTGTACTAATTTGAATTGTTACATAGGAACTCTACATGCATTGTGATATCTCAGTGGGAGATGTTACCCCAACTGAAAGTGCAAAGTCCTGCAACTACAATCCCGGAAGCAAAACGTGAGTGTTGAAACCTGCTATGGTCAAAGTTGAAGGTCCCCAGGTGCTTCATCTTATCCATTCTTGCAGGTGGACTGAGTTGTATGGTGACAATGCGGTCTGCTTTTGCTGTGACTCTGTCTGTCCCCCACCACAACCAGGTGGGTTTTGCATACTTGTGCTGTGTGCTGTGTACATTCATTGACAAACCAAATGCTGGCTTTGTTGGCACTAACTCTTGTAAACTCTCTCTAAAGCTTCACAGATGATAACCAGTCACTCCTGGAATGTGGATGACCCTCGGTGCACTCTCCCTTCGTGCACGCACCCTCAAAACCCTTCTCTTCCTCATCCCCAGCACCCGCAGAGCCCTTCTCTTCCTCATCCCCAGAACCCTCAAAGCCCTTCTCTTCCTCATCCCCAGCACCCTCAAAGCCCTTCTCTTCCTCATCCCCAGCACCCTTCCCACCCTCATCCCCAGCACCCTTCCCACCCTCAGCACCCTTCCCACCCTCAGCGCCCGTACCACCCTCAGCGCCCGTCCCACCCTCAGAGCCCGTCCCACCCTCAGCGCCCGTCCCACCCTCAGAGCCCGTCCCACCCTCAGAGCCCGTCCCACCCTCAGAGCCCGTCCCACCCTCAGAGCCCGTCCCACCCTCAGAGCCCGTCCCACCCCCAGCGCCCGTCCCACCCCCAGCGCCCGTCCCACCCTCAGAGCCCCTCCCACCCTCAGAGCCCGTCCCACCATCAGCACCCTCCGAGCCCGTCCCACCCTCAGAGCCCTTCCCACCCCCATCCCCAGCACCCTTCTCATCCCCAGCACCCTTCTCATCCCCAGCACCCTTCTCATCCCCAGCACCCTTCTCATCCCCAGCACCCTTCTCATCCCCAGCACCCTTCTCATCCCCAGCACCCTTCTCATCCCCAGCACCCTTCTCATCCCCATCCCCAGCACCCTTCTCATCCCCAGCACCCTTCTCATCCCCAGCACCCTTCTCATCCCCAGCACCCTTCTCATCCCCAGCACCCTTCTCATCCCCATCCCCAGCACCCTTCTCATCCCCAGCACCCTTCTCATCCCCAGCACCCTTCTCATCCCCAGCACCCTTCTCATCCCCAGCACCCTTCTCATCCCCAGCACCCTTCTCATCCCCATCCCCAGCACCCTTCTCATCCCCATCCCCAGCACCCTTCTCATCCCCATCCCCAGCACCCTTCTCATCCCCATCCCCAGCACCCTTCTCATCCCCATCCCCAGCACCCTTCTCATCCCCATCCCCAGCACCCTTCTCATCCCCATCCCCAGCACCCTTCTCATCCCCATCCCCAGCACCCTTCTCATCCCCATCCCCAGCACCCTTCTCATCCCCATCCCCAGCACCCTTCTCATCCCCATCCCCAGCACCCTTCTCATCCCCATCCCCAGCACCCTTCTCATCCCCATCCCCAGCACCCTTCTCATCCCCATCCCCAGCACCCTTCTCATCCCCATCCCCAGCACCCTTCTCATCCCCATCCCCAGCACCCTTCTCATCCCCATCCCCAGCACCCTTCTCATCCCCATCCCCAGCACCCTTCTCATCCCCATCCCCAGCACCCTTCTCATCCCCATCCCCAGCACCCTTCTCATCCCCATCCCCAGCACCCTTCTCATCCCCATCCCCAGCACCCTTCTCATCCCCATCCCCAGCACCCTTCTCATCCCCATCCCCAGCACCCTTCTCATCCCCATCCCCAGCACCCTTCTCATCCTCATCCCCATCCCCAGCACCCTTCTCCTCCTCATCCCCATCCCCAGCACCCTTCTCCTCCTCATCCCCATCCCCAGCACCCTTCTCATCCTCATCCCCATCCCCAGCACCCTTCTCATCCTCATCCCCATCCCCAGCACCCTTCTCATCCTCATCCCCATCCCCAGCACCCTTCTCATCCTCATCCCCATCCCCAGCACCCTTCTCATCCTCATCCCCATCCCCAGCACCCTTCTCATTCTCATCCCCATCCCCAGCGCCCCTCTCTTCCCCATCCCCAGCGCCCTTCCCAGCCCCAGCGCCCTTCCCATCCCCAGCCCCAGCGCCCCTCTCTTCCCCTTCCCCAGCCCCAGCGCCCCTCTCTTCCCCATCCTCAGAGCCCTCCTAGTAAGAACCCACCTTCTCGTCCTAAGTCCGGTCCAGTTGGTATGGTTCCAATCGTACCACCTTTTGGGAAGAGTGACCATAAAGGATTAGTTCCAGAGACTCAATCTGAGGAACTTGTTGGCTCCATTGAGTTCTGGGATGAGGACGGCCATGTATGGTAAGATTGTAAGGGAAAGAGCAATAGTATGTGTTGACATTTTCAAAAAAATACTTTTTGTTTTTGTAGATGCTGTCAGGAAGAAATGACCAGTGAAGTGGAACTTTTAAAATAAAACATTTTACTTGTCAAATTTATTTGGTGTTTTGACCTAGTGTAACTTAAATCTTGCATAGCCACTCAAGATCTCAAGATTTCATTTTGCTGCATATTCTTGTATCAGCACAGACATGTTCTTCAGCAACTCATGGAAATGCTTTACAGTTTTAAAGTAAAGGCTTTTTTGTACCACAAGGGGGTGGAATAGATTTACTGGCTTGGCCTCTGCAAGCTCTTGAGACAGGCTTGTGTTTGAAACCAGACTGTTACCAATAAATGCATGACTCAACTTCTTGTGCTCAAGGCAGTTTTCCAGGAAACCCAACAAGTCTTGAAGCCTATTGGTCAATTGTTCAGGGTGCCACATTAATGGTTCCTTAATTAAAAGGAGGTGGTATAATCCAGTTTTGATGTGGTAATCTGTAAGGCCACTTTTACCTGTCAAACCTGTTTGCTTCCTGTGAAGGAAGACCACAATTTCAAGACACTTGATGTGACAGGAGTTCTTGGGCAGATTTATATTGAGCTGTTTCAGAAAGTGGTCCTCATAAGGTGCAAATGAAAGTTCCCAGAAGGTGTCTGACCAATTGTTCACATTTTTGGTTGAAGCACCGATGACAAAATATGCAGCTGCATCTTTGAACTTTA
Source organism: Osmerus eperlanus (assembly GCF_963692335.1). Lineage (NCBI taxonomy): Eukaryota > Metazoa > Chordata > Actinopteri > Osmeriformes > Osmeridae > Osmerus > Osmerus eperlanus. The sequence continues at coordinate 10,617,260 of NC_085039.1, forward strand.
CCACGGGTTTAATATTAAAGGTTATAACTTTTCCTGATCTGAATCGGACTGTCATATCACCAGAGGCACCGGCATTAAAAAATGTTAACTCAAACTCATATTTGTGGGAAATGTATTCCCAAGCTTGTCTTAACGCTCTCTGGAACCATTTCAGAACTTGTGTTTTGGAAAGGTAAGGTGTGGTTGGTGATAAAAATGGGCTATCTGATTTCTTACATGTGTCAACCACCTTCTCGTCACTATGTAATAAGCAGAGCATGTCTATATCAGTATTACCACAAGGGCATCCATTTTGTTTCTCAACACCTTTTTCCATTTTAATTCTACCATAGCCTTCCATGTCTGCTTGTCTATCCCCAGCCTGACTGCCCCAAAATTCACACTGGAAGTGGTATGGATCCAATGGTACAATGGGGATCATGATGTCACACGCACGAAACCTGAACACACCTTCCACCATTACAAAGTCCTCCATGACCATGCCGACCGCCCTGTCACTCAAACTTCTCATGGTACACAATAGATCACTGGCAAAACCCTCTACAAACTCAGCCACCTGGTATCTCTCATTGGGTGACAGTTTGACACGTTTGTCATATAAACGGTTCAGTGTACTACTGTCTGGCAGCGATACCTCAGCCGAGAGTTTACTCTCTCGCAATATGTTTGTGTTTTCAGACGGGACATCTTTACTTTGGTTCATCTGCAATTTCTTTCTGTAATATTTGATGGAAAAATGGATCACGGAAATGAGGGAGTATGTGTTCCAAAGGTACCAGAGATAATCGTTCTCTGTGTCAGTCACCTGCTTCCATCTTCCTTTGTCTTTCTCTGATGGTTTTGTGAGCATTTGTGGTGGTACTCTGTATTCTTGAAACACTTCCTGATGATTTTCAACTGCTTTAGTTTGGTCCTCCCTGGAAGGCTTTGTGCAGAGTTTTGGGGGATCGATTTGGACTTTGTGAAGCACTTCCTGATTTGTCGGAACTACTTTCGGATTTACTGAAGGTGTATTGTGGTTAATCTCGACTTCCTGAAAAAACATTTTCTCGATACTAGGCACATCGCTATCCAATGAAGACAGAGCCTCATCAATGAAAGGATCGATGATGGCGAGGGAATGATCAGACAGTCCCAAAGGTGACAAGTTGAGCTCTGAATCTGCTGCGTCTTCATTTACCTCAGTCACCTTGGTCTCTGTTTCTTCAGTGTCCTCGTCTAAAAGGGTTGGCTTTACTTGATCATCCTCAAGGCCTTCCAGAGAACGATATTGGTCGGTTTGAGCCACACGTTGGTTAGCCTTTGGTTCATTGGCGTTCACTGGTTGGACGGTTACAAGAGACTCATCTTGGTCCTCCTCTGGTGCTTCATGCCTGACGATCATTTCCTGGTCCGTCTTTTCCATCTCCTTTAACAGCCAATCCTGTTGCTCCTGCATACCCGTTGCTACATCATCATCCTGGTCCATGGTCCTCAGCTCCTCTCTAGGATACATTATTAGACCAACAGCCACCACCAGCACCCGAAGAATGGTATCTTGCATCCTAAATGCATGTTCAAGAGGCAGAGAAACATGCCATGTTACTTTCAAACAAACTGTCAAATTGTTGCTTCAAACCTACCATTGCACATTGTAATCATCATTCATTGATTGGTATTCAGTGTACAGCACTATGTTGAAATTTGTAAATCCAATGAATAGCCGAAAACAACGTCTTTAGCGCAACGATTGAATGCAGCTATAGAGGAAGTCAGTTCCTTCCTGTCAGAAAAGCATTTACCTTTTGACTCGAATACACAATATTTTTACGCTATGACTAAAATGAGATTTGAAAGGTTTAAAGTATAATTACACCATTCATATTTTCAGATATTGAAGTGCGCTAACCTGTCAAGCGTTTCAAACAGCAAAGCTGATCATGTGCAACAGCGGGAAGCAGGAGGGAGACGAACCAAACCTTGCACGACAACGGCCTGTTTTATCTCTTCCTGTTTTACTTGTGGTTGTAGGTCGTCTTGCATGACTTATTTCCTGAGTTCACTGCCCCTGGGCCGTGCAACACTTTCCTCTGCAGTACACAGTGCAGACCGGATGGTATTGACTTCCTCTACAGCTTAGTTACAGTTCAAGGCCTACAGTAAAACAGTGTTGGGTAGAGTGACGTCAGAGAAATCACCATTATACATTTTCAGCTATTTTACCAGTTTATATAACGAGCCGTCATTGAAACATAACTTTATTCAAACTGTAGTCATAACTAAGATAGTGGTTCTCTGTTTGATGGCTTTAATGTAAGATGTATGGCTGGTTTCTAGGTGTGTGTATCACTGCCAACTCTTGATGTTTAGGCAATTTGCAAGTCATTCCTTCGTTGGCTTGTATGACTTAAATGCTTTGTATAAGTGGCATTATCACGCTATAGATGTAAGATCGTACATGCCTCAATGACAAATCTGTTGAATGGATGGCCAACGATGCATAGCGGGGTTCTTGTGTGTTTCATTGTTGTGTAAACTGAAACACTCTCTTTTCTCTTCGCATAGGGTTCCAACTGGTTTGTCCAGCTAGGCCTCATTCTGTAGGGTGAAGTTGGTGCCACAGGAAACAACTATTTGGCTATAGGTAGAAATTGCCACAAATTTGGCACCAGATAATGATGAGCGTAGTATATTCGGGGAAAAAACAATGTGTTATGAACACAAAGATTGTAAAAAAAAAATCAAAGGTCCCTTTTCTGCATAGACAGTGATTTAGCTACCATTGACACAATAAACAAATATGGAGGATCAAGAATCATTTAAATATAAAAAAGAAATTGCATTCAGCAAAAGTGCATACAGTATTTCTGTGAAAAGATCCTTAGTTCTTCTGTTTACCTTCTTGAAACTCCAAAATGACAGAAGGTAGGTTCACAGAATGTGTTTTTCCGAGGCCGTAGAATGTTTGCTTTTGGGACAATGGTGTAGGAGAGTTGGGAATGCTGTTACATCACAGAACAATGTCGAGCAGGTGCTTGCGATGGGAGGGGCTTGCTGACAAATGATGTGGTCTACCTTCTCCTCATGCCCACACAAAGAGTTCTGAAAAGAAATATTCTCGGAACAGTGGATCACCAAGGATCAGTGGTACCAAATTCTAACAATGAGCCAGGGAGACTTCAAAACCTGTATATTAGGTATACTAGTCACGTTTCAATAATATCTTCACAGTTCTTGGCACCCCTGTACCAGGAGACAGAAAAACAAAGTAAGTACAAGCTTTTTTTTCTGAAACTGAAATAAATATATTTCCGGACAAGTAGTCCACTTTGTGTACCTCAAGCGCTCAAACGATCGATTGTGTCACAGAGAAGCTGTTTAGAATCAGTCCACCTGTAATTACTCAAGATGTCTCGACAAATTCTCCATTAATTTGAATGGATCTTCAGACACTTCTATCAAATCTATTGATGTTCTGTTTCAAAGTAATAGGATATTGACCATTTAACAAATTGAAAATGGGTTGTGCTTGAATCATACAGCATATCAAAGTGAAAAATTGTGACTTGAGTTGTAAGTTTCCATGGACAGTACTGCATTGCCAGGGGTTTAAGATCCACACCACGGTGTAATAACCCACTCCTACTGGACTACAGGACCCTATCAAGTTTTGTATTTTGCCTTCTACAGACTACATTCTCTTTCATAAAGCCTGCAAAAAAACAGCTCTATCAAGATGGATAAGTTCCGTATGATGTTCCAGTTCCTTCAGTCCAACCAGGAGTCCTTCATGAATGGGATCTGCGGTATCATGGCGTTGGCCAGTGCCCAGCTGTACTCTGCCTTTGAGTTCAGCTGTCCCTGCATTCCTGAATACAACTACGCGTACGGCATTGGACTCCTGGTTGTGCCACCCATTTGGTTCTTCCTCCTGGGGTTCGTATTGAACAACAACATATCCATACTAGCCGAGGAATGGAAAAGGCCAACGGGGAAACGGCAAAAGGACCCCACCATCCTCCGCTACATGTTCGTTTCCATCACGCAGCGCTCCTTGATTGCGCCTGCGGTGTGGATAGCTGTGACGCTGATGGACGGTAAGAGCTTCCTGTGTGCGTTTAGTGTCGACTTGGACATCTACCAGTATGGGAACGCCACCCTCATCCAGGACATGTCAGAGGTGGAGCGAATCAAACTGTTAGCCAAGATCCCGTGCAAGAATATTTTTGACCAGCCTGAGGTGATATCGAGAGAAGCTGCTGCTCGATACATTAAATGCATCTCACAGGTACGTATGTTCTTTCATGCTGTTTTTACTGTTGTAGCCTAACCAGGTGTTCTATTCATGTTGGTCATTGTGGCTTAGAGAACCTTTGAGATAACTGATATCGTGACGATTACCGATTGACTCTGCTTCATTGATTTCAAGGGATTCGGCTGGGTCTTCCTGCTGTTGATGACTTTAGTGGCCTTCATGATCAGAGCCATACGGCCTTGCTTCACCCAGGCGGCCTTTCTCAAAACCAAGTACTGGTCGCACTACATCGACATAGAGCGGAAGATGTTTGACGATACCTGCAAGGAGCACGCCAAGAGCTTCGCCAAGGTTTGCATCCACCAGTACTTCGAGAGCATCAGCGGAGAAATGCGCAGCTTCCATCGCCATGGCTCCAGGAAGGACGACAGCGACGACGAAGACGACGAGAAGAAGAAGAGTGACGAGGACAAACTTTTGGGGATTCGCGCTCAGGAGGATATGAATAAAGTGTTGTGGAACTGGCACACATGTAAACCGCCTCTTGCCCTGAGAAAGGAGCAACCCGACGGCCAAGACAGTGATAGACTTCAGGAAGAGGCCAGTAGGAGGCCTAATGGTCATGCCAATGGACACACCCATGAGATGGCAAAGAAGGAGTGGGCGGTGTACTACAGCAAGGTTTGAACATTTCAGTAGTAAACAACACTTCATATAGATTTTTTTTTCATACATGAGGAATTTGTGTTTGGTGATAAGCTCAAAAGGGAAATCTTACTTGAATTTTTATTCAAAAATCTTATTTATTTTATTTGAGCAATTTGTTGTTGCTTACTGTGTTGGTGTGTGTTTTAAATTATTTTAAATTGCCATAAAGCAATATTTGCCCAGGATATATGACTAACTTGAAGCAGTTAGCATTTTTGAAAAAAAATGCTGTACCAAAAGAGGTCTGTTGGAAGTTTGGAAAGAAGACTTTTCAAGAGGTTTTCTGGTTGTCACATTAGACGCTTGCCTATGATCAAACATAGGAAGATTTGGGGGCTATGACCTTATTTAATCTAAACAGGTCAGCGACACTGTATATGTATGGTTAAATATGCTTTGCAAACCATGAAGAAAACTTTAAAAAAGAAATTTTGTCTATTATATCATAGCTATTACATCTTCAGATTGTCGTTTTTTGACAATCTTTTGTAATGGAGCAATTTTAAACCAAAGTAGTCTCATGACAGCACTGGTCTTAGGTGCTTGTTTCCATCACATAATGCTTTGTCAGGCCTTCATATGCAAACAGGGAACCCATTCTCACTCACTGGCTCAACAATTTACATGATGGTAAATAAGGTCATCATTTGCATGTCGCTCCTCTACCTCACTTTCACAAAATCTTTCTGGTAAAGTGCTTTCCGATCAGTCAGGTGGGTCTCAAGCAATCATCTTACCTGATTTATTTTTACAGAGCTTTAAACAGTTTTTTCCTAAAATGCAATATGCAATTCTGTCAGTATCAAACACCCTCTGCATGACAATATATTTTACTTTTGTCATGAGTTTCAGGCCGATTGAATCAGTGCTGCTTTCTCTTTCTCTTCCACTAGAGGGCGAGACACTGCTTAATCTTTGTTTCCGAACACTGCAATGCTATTCAACAACAGGCCTAAAAGGCAGCCAGTATACCAGGATGTCAATGCATCCACGCAAGCACACACATCAATGCCATCTTTGATTTGAACCCACACTTAGACTCCAACGCCCAACAGTCCAACACGGCACTACATATTTTCTTAATTATACAGCTATGAAGCAATGCAGCTGTAAAGCATCAATTTAGAGCTGATGTCATAGTTATAGGGAGGAGGGAATTATATGAGTCCCTTGTATCCCATATAAACACTCCTTCTTTCCTGGTCTCGCCTCTCCCCTTTGCCTTTTATGTTGTCTCCTCTCCTCCTCTCCTCTCCTCCCCCGCCACTGAGAGTCAACATGGAAATCCATCCAGCTTCACCCAAAGCCTACAGCAGCTGTTACCTCTGAACCAACTGGCAGGACTGGCTGTATGACTGTCTGGCTGACTGTTGGTGTGGGGGTGGGTGCTTCTTGCCTTTGTCCATGCAGGCCATCACATTTTCCTCCTTCTTTCTCTCTCTCTCTCTCTCTCTCTCTCTCTCTCTCTCTCTCTCTCTCTCTCTCTCTCTCTCTCTCTCTCTCTCTCTCTGTCTCTCTCTCTCTTTCTTTCTCTTTCTCTGTGTGCAAAGACTTCCTCTCTGACTCTGAAACATACTCTTTACAACTCTGTCTAAATCACATCCTGTGTCACCGTCTCTCTCTCTCTCTCTCTCTCTCTCTCTCTCTCTCTCTCTCTCTCTCTCTCTCTCTCTCTCTCTCTCTCTCTCTCTCTCTCTCTACTGTGGCCGGGTGCAATCTTTTACCACACAATGGGCGACATGTTTATATATAGATCAAAAGAAGTAGAGCTGAAAAATAATCAGGCTTTATATCTGACAAAGCTCCCTTCTGCCTGAGCTCTGCAGAGCAGCGCTGCAGCACAGCCTGTGATACAGCGCTTGTTTTGACTCCCAGGACCGGCCTCCACTTTATCCTGCTGCCTTTGTTTTGACTTTCTGTCAACAGCGGCATTGCACATGTGACTGACCTGGACTCCAAATGTTCACCAACGCATACACACACACACAGTAACACGACAGTAACAAATACACATGCATGGCGAAAGCACCATACATTAGGCACACACACACACATGAGACCACACGCTCACACACACATACCGTAGCAGACGTCAAAGTCTGGCCCCTCTGCCTTTCTCCCGCCTATCCCTGCTGTCGTCTCTCCGGGGGAGGGAGGGAACGAGCGAGGGATTGGAGGCCGGAGGGAGAGAGGGAGGGCTGAGAGAAGAGGCAAGGGGAGGGGGCAGAGGAGAGTTGCGAGGCAAATGAACGGTCACATGAGCAAGGATCTGTTTACAAACGGAGAGCTGAGGAAAGAAGAGCAGAGGAGGGCAGAGAGAGAGAGAGAGAGAGAGAGAGAGAGAGAGAGAGAGAGAGAGAGAGAGAGAGAGAGAGAGAGAGAGGAAGGAAGAGCAGGGGAATAGGAACCGCTGTTAGACAAGAGTCTCTGGACACCATTATGGATTGAGAGGAAAGAGAAGTCTGCCATAACAAAGCCTGCTGAAGGTGGGAGAACCCTGACCACAACACACGCGCTGACTGACACACACACACACACACACACACACACACCACTGACTGGCAGACATAGCCTTTTGTCTCTGATTTTTCTCAATCGAAGCAGCAGATGGTTAGAGGGAGAGAAGGAACTCCCCCCCCCCACCTACGTGCACACACAAACTGGCACACACAAACTGGCACACACAAACTGGCACACACAAACTGGCACACACACATATAAACACATACACTAAGCAAAATACCAAGCCCATCTTGGGGACTGTTTTCGTCTGAGCTGCTTGTGGTTCTGAGGACGTCACATCTCCTTGGATGAGGAATACCCCTCGGAAGATCAGAAAGATTGGAGGAAGAGGAGGAGGGGGCGAAAGAGGAGAGGAGAGAGGGATGAGGCTTGTGAAAATCCTCGGTTAAAAAGAGGCTTTGGAGGAGGACAAAGCAAGTGACTAATGCCTGCAAATTACCCTCATTGGACTAAGAGGACTCTGTCGTTCGACTGCTGGATGTCATTGATCTGAAGTGTTAAAGGTTTGGTACCGGACAGCAACTGAACCCAAAGGTCCATTTTGAAATAAGTGTAAGTGTTACTCATTGCTAGAAAAAATATATTGCTGGTTTAAATGTGGTCAAAATCAACTCATGTCCTTCCGAATTTGTGAATGATGACATCACAAACAATGGAGTAGAGCACATACTGAGTGAAAGAGAAGCAACGTGAATGTATTTCTTTGTTTTGACAATGTTCACGATGGTGATGTCATCATTATCACTAAGAGGCAGGAGCGCATAAGGTCTGAAATCCCAGTCCCAATCCCAGTCCCAAATCTCCCAATCTGAACCCGGGCAGGGGGGTTGATCTAATCCAGATTGGGAAATGCTGCACATGGACTGCTGAGCTGACAAACCTGCACAGCTCAAGGATTTGAGGGAGAAAAAAATCTGCAATCTTCATGTTTTGTCGTTGGAGAAGCTTTTACACCTTTAACGTGGAGTCTCGTCTAGCCCCGGCCAAGTGACTTGTTTTGGGCTTGGAGCTCCAGAGATCCAGGCTCCTGGGCTCCAGAGAAGTTCCAGGCAGCGATCTTGGCTCGTGCCCAGGTCCCCTGCTCTTCTAACAGGGTCTGAATTTACTGGTGCTGCCCTGGGAGTCAAATTTCATGCAACCATTCCAATGGTGTAACGGTAAGTAGATTTTACACCCTCTGCCAAAGACTTACCATAAAATGCATTGCTTGTATGCTAGCTTTTGCTAACTAGCTGTACCTACACCACTCAGCCATGACTAACTGAGTTTGAGCAAACAGATGCACTTGAGAAATATGCTAAGTTATATGCTAAGCTGCTGGTATAGTGTTAAGGAAAGTGGGACTAGCACTTGAAATGAGATGGATTTCTAAAGGTCATGTTTATCATACAGAACAACCATAACAACTAGCATGTAACCGAGTGTGTTGTAACTCCACGCCACAGAACCAGAGACAATTTCAAGCAAGCTAACAACAATTAATTATTTGCCTGAAGACAACAAGATCTATGTTGGTGCTATAATGTCAACCGCACAACACTTACAGCAACAGTTTTAATCAGTTGTAAGAGCCCCACCACCCACCAACCCCCTTGCACCCCCCTCCCCTTCCAACACACTCCTCTCTTCCCCCATCCCCCATGTCAAATTATCTAAACCATACCCCCCACAGTGTGCAAGCTGTACCCATTCAGTCACTCTAAAGAAGAGTCCCATTGACATTAGAGGCTGGCAAAGGGCGTCCGTGGTGCAAATTAATAAGAGCACATTGGGGCATGTGGAAGTGGAGGTCCCTGTACCTTTTGTCTCGCCAAATGGTGCTTCCCGTCCCCAGAGAGTCTGCCGATGAATAGAGTCCAACCGGTGACAGACACACCGCGCACACACAGTTACCCTCCTCCCCAACCCTGTATACACACACTAGCCACCTCTGTGGAGTCTGTGGAACAGATGGTGGCGCGGCGGAAGTGGCTCGATGGCTCTGTGTGTTTGTCTTGTTCACAGACGGTTAGACTCCATTCCCTACCCACCGGCCTCCTGCTCCGCCAAACCCAGCCCCGGCCTCCGCGAGCCCCGGCCACGGGCCTCCTGCTCCGCCAAACCCAGCCCCAGCCTCCGCGAGCCCCGGCCACCAGCCTTAACCCCAGCCTTCATCCTCTGCTAGCCCTCAACCCAGTCTCTATAGCCAGCCCCTAACCCTAACCTCCTGCTAGCCCCAGCCTCCAGCCATAGCCCCTGCCCCACACTCCATTAACCCCAGCCTCTAGTTCCAACTTCCAACCCATTCTTCAGTCATTTTGCCAGCCCTATAGCCCCAACCTCCAGCCATAACCCAACTACAACCTCTGCCCCTAGTCCCCCAGTCCCCCCTAGCTACGGTCCTGTCTGGACCAGATTAAAGAGCAACAGAACTATAGGTGGAATTCCGGCCAAATGCCAGCCGTTTCTTCACCAAATATTTGCCTGATGTTTTTTAGTTGATACAAAGGCCTTAATGGGCACAGGGCCTGGAATGAATCCTTGTTTGTAGCTCTGAGTGTGGGCTTGAACTGAATATGCTATGCTACTGCTATGAATTGAGAATCGGATGGCTATTTCTTTCATATGAAGGAAAATATTTCCACGAGACAAACATTTTAAAACCCTTATAAGAAGCAAGGTGTTAGACAGTGATACAAGTACTGACTTAGTCCACATGGTTTGATAAAGGAAACTAAGGTGAAACACCTACAGACTATGTGAAAATAGGAACTTCCTTCTTAAAACACGGAAATAAACAGAAGAGCACTTCACAACATTAGGTTGTGATGAATATGTCAATTTTGCCATTCTAAATTGTGTCCTTTGCTGCCTTCATTCTTCCTTCACCCCTACAGGACAACTAAAACTACGAAATGTCTCTGGCCCACTTTAACTCTCGTGCTGCCTTCGGGTCACATGACCCAAAGGTTCATAACGAATCATCGTTGTGTTTACCCAATTTTACCCAATACAAAAACAAATACAAATAATTTTCTTTTAACCATTCCAATGTGGGGGGTCTGAGACAGCCCGACAGTTAAAAGAAAATGCTTCACTTTGTTTTTGTATGAGGTAAATTTGTCGCAATACGACGGTGGGTCACAATGACTGATGGGTCAGAATGACCCGAAGATAACACAAGGGTTAAACGGTATCCCTCCCGCCCTCTACTTCCTTCTACCCAGGATGCCTGTGTGGTTTGGGTCTCCAGCGCTCTGAGAGATACTGCGCCATGACGTCCGACATTTATCACCTCCCCCTCAACGTCTACATCATCGTTCTGGGCATAGGTCTTTTCGTCTTCATGCTCAGCCTCCTGTTCTGCTGCTACCTGTTCAGGTAAGTGGATATTGATGCTAACAGAGACACAGACTGAAAAGGTTATATTCAATTTAATAAAAATCGCAGTTTCATTACCGTGCAGTTGATCGTACACTTTACAAAGTGGGTTAGGGTTAGACAGACACGAGATTCCTGGCATTATAGAGTAATGGTGTATCTTTATTTTCCTGGGTCGATGCACGCTAGCCAACCTCATAATGGCCTACTTAAGGTGCTGAGACTGTAATAAATAAATAAATAAATATATTTTCAAATAAAATGTTCTGTATATGTTGCTGGTTGTGGAAAAACAGTCAATTACCAAGGCATTGCTCTTCTGTTGCCTGACGGTGTACTTTTGAGCAGACAGGCATACCTAACTGTCTTCAGTAAATACAGTAGATTATCATATCACATTACAGATACTTCATCATATTCCAGCAATCAGCTGACTGTATAAAAAAAACGATTACAAAATGTATAACTCATCATCACATGACATGGCATGACAACACCGTACAGTTTCAGCATAAAAAAAAAAGAAGAACTTGGTCATGACTTTGCATTTTTCTCATCTTTTTCTCTGCCAGGTTGAAACAACAAGGCACACGGGAGCAGTTCAGCTACAACGAGGTACAGCGGCAATCTGTCACCATAGGGACACATGCTACACTGGATTCTGAAGAGCATGTCACACCCGTCACCGTGTGTGAAACCGAATGCCAACCTTTTATAGATGACCTTGAGACTGCATAACCTGTGTTAGTTAAACGCCTGTGTGACACAGACAGCTCTTATTCAAATACGAAATGCCCTAGACTCCGAGCGACATCTTAAATGAGGCCCTAACACACCCTGTTAGTCCAGTATACAGTAGAGGACTTTCAACCTAGTTAAAATGTCTATCGACATGTGAACAAGAGTCTACTTGTGTCCCAGGTCTTTCTTGGAATCTTTATTTAGTTTTGGAGTCAGCATGACGATGTCATATGGGCTTGACTTGGCATGGTGATGACACTTCAATGTATCCTTTACATGTTGAAACATCTTTCCCTCTCTCTGCCCCCCCCCTGTAGGTGGTACTGAAAGGGGCAGGCAAGAAGCTCAGCCTTCTTGGGGTAAGTAGGTGGCGGTTAGGGAATCGGGCTAGTAATCTGAATGTTGCCAGTCAAATGACGTTGTGTCCTTGGGCAAGGCACTTCACCCTACTTGCCTCGGGGGGAATGTCCCTGTACTTACTGTAAGTCTGCTAAATTACAAAATGTTAAATGTAAATGTAAGTAGTCATTTATTTAAACTTTGTTTGGAACTACACAGATTTCTTTTAAAAATCGTAATTTTATAAATGAGTTTTGTGTTGGCACACGAACACGTGAAGGCCCTAATGGCCGTGAGGGCATGCTTGATGTAACATGTCGTCGCTTCATGATTTATTGAACGCAGAGCAGAGAGGTGCTTGACTCAGCCAGTTTTCTCCTTTCAGAGGGAACTGACACACACAGTCACACACACACACAATAACACGCACACACAGTCACACACATACACACACAATAACACACACACACAGTCACACACACACACACACACACAGTCACACACACAGTCACACCCACACACAGTCACACACACACACAATAACACGCACACACAGTCACACAGTCACACACACACACACGCACACAGTCACACACACACACAGTCACACACACACACACACACACACACACAGTCACACACACACACACACACACAATAACACACACAGACCAATTCTCTCCTCTTCTCTGCCCTTACAGCAAACCTGTGCGGTTTGCTTGGAGGAGTTCCGGACCCGAGATGAGCTTGGAGTGTGCCCTTGCTCACACGCATTTCACAAGAAGTGAGTATCGACTCAGCATTCTGTCTCGCCATGAGACCTAGTGCGGAAGGGAACTTAGCTATAATTGTACACAAACATTTCCTGAACAATCAGCAAGGCCTCAAGGGTCACAGCCACTAGCCCATACAGAGCTTTATTCAGTGAGGCAGCAGCACATTAAGACGTAATGACACAGCAGGATCATGTTTACCCATGTCCTGTTTCACTTTCCAGTTCAAATCAGCGGAAGCCCCGAGTCGGGTAGCAAAACAGTAAAATGACATTGGTACATATACCTCAACCCCCCCCCCCACACACACACACACACACCTATTATCTATTATCACATTCTAGAACCTACCTTGGTTGAAGAGAAACACAAGTAAGCACGGCGGTCGGTCTAGCCTTTCCCTCACTACACCAAGTGGTCCTCCTTCACGTCCTCCTGTCTGTCTGTCTGTCTGTCCGTGCAGGTGCCTGTTGAAGTGGCTGGAGATCCGGAGCGTGTGCCCCATGTGTAACAAGCCCATCCTCCGGCTCCACACTGAGACCCCCCAGGGGGCAGAGGGCCCCCTGGACCCTGAGGAGGTGTGAGGGGGGGCCAGGGGTCGGGAGGCCCAGGGCACCCCCCTGAAGACACATCTATACACACAGAGGACGATTATGATGATAATGATGGTGGTGGTCATCTTATGGACATCTCACTTGAGGGTTGATTGTATTCGTAAGTGGCTTCCTTGTGGCTCTTCTGTGTATTAGCGATATAGCTGGGCGATATAGCTACGTTTTGATACGTTGAAGATACCTGTCTAGTTTTTCTATGGTCAGTTAGAGACAGTCAAGCTAGTCAAGAGGAATAGGGTACCATGTGTCAAATTTGGGGAAAAAGGACCTTCAATAGTCTAGCCATGGGACTTTCAGTTTTGTTTGCGTCTGTAAAGTCCCCCAAGATTATTGACATGTGACATAGGAAAGGGAGCCACTTTAGAATATCCAGTTTCTCCTCCCCTTTCCCTGTCATTGGACAACTGGTTATGGCACGGACAGGAGACCGCCAATCACAATCGACATGCCAGGCATCGTTAGTAGGTCATTGGTCAGGATCGGTGTGGATACCTCTAATATCTCAGGGGTGTAACAATACAGCCAGCACAAAGCATCTCACATCATAATTATAATAACCTTGTGCCACACATCAGACCTGGGACAATTACTTGGGGTTTGCTTGATACGTTACACCGTACAATGAAACCGATGCTACTGTATCCCAAAAGTACAATCACAAGAGTGGAATCAAGCACACCCCAAACCTTTCCAATCATTTCATCCACGTATTTGACCTAGGTCTGATTCATATCCAGTAATGCTGCCAACCTGTGTAATGCTATACTAAGGGGAATTTAAACATATGGCTAGCTAATACAACAGATCAGTTCAGTAGGCCATACAGTTCTGATGTAGACAGTTATGTACTATGTATGTCCAGGTTCACTCGTTCTAAGACTGAAAGCTAGTCTTGCCTGTATGTGTGTAATGTGACCTTATATTGTCATTTTGTATCGTTTGTTGCTTTTAAATAAAATGTAATGTATTGTACTGGACATGCATCTTAGGGAACATCCTTTAAAATCATAATCATTGACAACCATACAGTAATCACTTATATAATACTTTTATTACAAAAGGATGTCATTCAGTCAAGTCAACCATGTTTTTAAATTCATCCATACAATAATAGCTACACAGACACCCATACTGCTTATTCTAGTCATTCAAAATAGATTAAAATGCCACCCTGTTGACAAAGGCTCAAGAAAGTATCTGAGACTGTAAAAATAACCCCACACTAGATTATTAATATTTTCTTATTACAGCACACTTCCCTCCTGCAATACCGCAAACAATTTCTCAATGCAAAATATTTTGTGACTCAAGACATGAGGCTTTACAAGAAAGTCTGTTTGGTAACGTTGGATACAGTGTGTGTGTGTGTTTCTCTAACTAGCTGCCTCTGTAGCCTTGTTCTCCACGTACTCCAGGGCCTTCTCCTTGACGGCCTGGACGCTCTCAGGGGTGCCGTTCTTCTTCTCGTACTCCAGGTAGCGCTTGAAGAAGAATTTGATCCTCTTCACTGCCACGCTCAGGTGGATCACCCGGTCAAAGAGAGCCCTGAGAGAGAGAGACAGAGAGAGAGAGAGTCAGAGAGAGAGATAGAGAGACAGAGACAGAGAGAGAGACAGAGAGCGCACAGAAGCATCCCTTTATAGAGCACTGTAGAGTGGTAAATGTGCTGACTTGTTTTCAGCTGACAAATGGCCGTGAGACTTCCAACTGCTGAATGTTTACACGTTAATAAGGTTAACAGGCGGAAGGGAACCTATATACATTTTTAAAGATCGTAATAGTCAGTGGAGCTGAGATTCAATCAAATACACCAGCAGATGCATAAAAACCCCAACATGTAATATATATGTAACAAATGTTACATATTTTCCTCATTTCCTGCACCGGTGACTCCAATTCAAGTTCACAGGCAGTGTGTTCTGCTCACCTGATTTCCTTCTGGGAACCGTGCTTGACCATGAGGTCGATGAAGACGGACCACAGGTCCGTGCGCTTGGGGTAGCTGCTCAGAACCTTGTCCAGCATGACCTTGCCTTTCTCCACGTCGCCGTACCGGAACTCCAGCTGGGCAAACTTGGCAATCACGTCCACATCTAGAGACGAGGAAGAGGAGGCGGGGTACGAAACAGGAAATGAACACAAACCCAATCTAGCGTTTAAAAAAAATAAATAAAAAATAAAAGATTCAAAATTTGTGGGTGTGCAAGGCTTAAATGACGTTCGTAGATAAGCCCGTTTTGGGATATCGCATTCATGTGTTGAAACAGGAGGCCATGTGGCCCAGCAAGTGAGGTGGCTTACTCTCTTTGGTGGGCAGGCTATTGAGCGCCCTCTGCAGGAGAGCGCTGCAGGCGTCGCTCTGGCCCTGCTGCAGCAGGAAGGAGGCGTAGCTTAGCCACACCGCCTTGTCCTGGCGGAAGCGCTTCACGATCTTCTTGTAAAGGTTCTCCGCTTCCTAAACACAACACGGGAATTCATCCAGCAGTCCCTCAAAGTGTCAACTAAAGCAAACGGGTGGAACCCCGGACGAGGATGTCCTCCACTTCGAAAGCGCCTGGCAGATGGGGGTAGGCTGCGGGTCGTACCTTGGTCTTGCCAGACTTGGCGTAGATGTCTGCAAGCTGCTGGTAGACAGGCAGGGGCTCGCAGAAC
The DNA here is from genome assembly GCF_963692335.1 of Osmerus eperlanus. Lineage (NCBI taxonomy): Eukaryota > Metazoa > Chordata > Actinopteri > Osmeriformes > Osmeridae > Osmerus > Osmerus eperlanus. Next base: position 10,633,204 of record NC_085039.1, read on the forward strand.
TGCAGCGCCCGCTCGAACGTCTTCTTCAGGCTCTCCTCGCTGCCGTACAGGTTCTCCAGGTTCAGCAGGGCCACCCACACGTTGAGCTTCTCCTGCTCCTCCCTGGTGGGGGGGGGGGGGGGGGAGGTGGACAAAACACACACACGGCTTAGACACGTGTACAGACACGGGGGTCTACACGCACAGAGAAACACTAGCTCGCATGCTAACACTCCGACACACGCTACCTGAAGGAGATGGTCTTGAGTGCCCTCTCGGCGACGGCCCGGGCCTGCTCGATCTGGGTGGCCTGCAGGTGGAAGGCCATGTACTGCAGCCAGAGCAGCGAGCTGTCGGGCGAGGCGAGCAGCAGGCGCTCGAAGCTGCCCGCGTCCTGGGGCCTCAGGGCCGGGTCCATCAGCTCCGCCTCCCGCTCCGACAGGGCCTTCTCCGCCTGGCGCTTCTCCGCCTGCCGCTCGTGGCGAGTCTTCTTCTGGCGCTGCACAGGGGCGGGAGGGGGGGGAGAGAGAGAGGACACAGGGTTAAGGAGAGGGGGACACAGGGGTGAGGGCACTAGCGGTGTCCGAGAGAAGAAAAGGGAGGACTGCTCCGGGCAGTGCGGGTGGTTACCTGGCCCTGTTCCTCCTCCCCCTCGCCCTCGCTGGAGTCTTCCCCCTCTGGGGTGGCCGAGGCGGGCTTCAGGGTGCTGAGGGCAGCGTCCCAGGAGAAGCCCCCCGACACCTGCAGCCTGGCTGGGGCCGCTGCTGGCTTCACCTGCTGGAAGGAGAGAGAGGATGGGGAGGGAGAGAGAGGATGGGGAGGGAGAGAGAGGATGGGGAGGGAGGGAGAGGATGGGGAGGGAGGGAGAGGGAGAGAGAGAGAGGATGGGGAGGGAGAGAGAGGATGGGGAGGGAGGGAGAGAGGATGGGGAGGGAGTGAGAGAGAGGGAGAGAGAGGATGGGGAGGGAGGGAGAGAGAGAGGGAGAGGAAGGGAGAGAGAGGATGGGGAGGGAGGGAGAGAGAGGAAGAGAGAGGATGGGGAGGGAGGGAGAGAGAGAGAGAGGGAGGGAGAGGATGGGGAGGGAGGGAGAGGATGGGGAGGGAGGGAGAGAGAGGATGGGGAGGGAGGGAGAGAGAGAGAGGATGGGGAGGGAGGGAGAGAGAGAGAGGATGGGGAGGGAGGGAGAGAGAGAGAGGATGGGGAGGGAGGGAGAGAGAGAGAGGATGGGGAGGGAGGGAGAGGATGGGAAGGGAGAGGATGGGAAGGGAGGGAGAGAGAGAAAGAGAGAGGATGGGGAGGGAGAGAGAAAGAGAGAGGATGGGGAGGGAGAGAGGACGGGTAAGGAGGGAGAAAGAGAGAGGATGGGTAGGGAGAGAGAGGATGGGGAGGGAGAGAGAGGATGGGGAGGGAGAGAGAGGATGGGGAGGGAGAGAGAGGATGGGTAGGGAGAGAGAGGGGGGGAGACGGAGAGAACGGGGAGGGAGGGTCAAGAGGAGGTTGACGGGGAAGAGATGGAAGGAAAGAGATTGACGAGACGGCGTGCGCGAAAAAAAAAAGAAGCAATAATTAGTACCGGATCGATTACGCAGTCAACAGAACGAGATAGCAGGACGCTAATTAGAAACCGACTGAATGCTGTCAGCATGCGAGTGCAGTGGCTAACCTTTGGAGGGTTCGATTTCTCCTCCACCACCACCGCATCATCCTCCTCCTCCTCCTCCTCTCGGAAATACACCTCCACTCCACTGTCGATGTCCTCAGTCTTCTCCTTCCTTCCTTTCTTCTTCGCTGGTTTCTCTACCGGCTCCTAGGACACAACAATCAGCAGCACAGCACACCATGACACCTCTGCTTTGACAACTTCCTGGATCTTTAATATCCCTCTGCAGAGAGAAATGGACTCTGATGAAGAGAGGGTCCAGTTGAGGAAGGGGGGTGGGGGGGACAGACGACTCACCGGCTGGCTCTCGGAAGACTTGCGCTTCCTCTTGGCGTCGTACTTCGCCTTCTCCTTTCCCAGCAGCCTTAGCGGCAGCCCAAGGGATTCTGGGAGCAGGTCTGGTTTCCCGGTGTCGTCTGACAGCAGGGACAGGTCCACCTGCTCATTCTGTGTGTCAACACTGGAGCGAGGGGGGGGGAATGTCCAAGTCAGACGTTTGAAAATGGAAAGGATTTGGATGACGTTTTCCTGAGCTACAGGAAGGAAGGCGCTAAATTGGACAACTGACTCATGGCGTGATTGGCTCCTTACCGGAGGACCTTGGTGGTGAGCAGGGTGTTCATAGGGACGTTTTTGGCGAACACGTCGTGGCTAGTGAAGTACTTGGTGGCATGCTGAAACTGGGCTCTTCCGGTGATGTTTGTGGACAACCTGGGACAGAACACGACCACTCTCGCAGGTTAGCAGGGCCTTTCATTTCAGGTGACAGTCACTGAACTATGTCTACTATATGCCTTTTAGGATAAGGAGAAGGATAATGGTGCGGAATTCTGCCTTGGCTGATGATAGTTTCCGCAAGTTCATAAGTAGACGCTATCGAAAATCCTTTGAGTAAATAAACGTGTAAGACGTGCAACCCTTCGGGCCCCCAGGTGCGTTGTGTATATACCTGATGAAGACTCCATGCTCGCCTACAGACTTGACGTAGCCTCGGAGGGTCTGTCCAGGTTTCAGGTCCCCCACAGACAGCACCTCTGGGTCCTTCACCACGGAGGGCCTGTCTGGGCTCAACCTGCACACACACACAAACACAGGGATGAATACAGGCAGCAGGGCGCGTGGATCCAGCACTCACCACGTGCGGTGCAGAGGATGTGAATGTGTGTACTGAATGTGTATAGAACACTGGTTTGGGAGAGAGGGAGAGAGAGAGGGGGGTCACACCTCGAGGGCCGGAGAGAGAGCTGCCATTGACCGTTTTTCTCACCGAGAACACAACACCTGGAGAGAGAGAGAGAGCGAGCGAGAGACAAAGAGAGACCACGAACGTTCAACTTCATTAGGACTTTAGTACAGGTAATCGAAGGGCGAGGCTGGCGTTAAGACAAGTAGTTCATCCGGCGTCCGGCCTCAGCTAACCTGGTTTGTCCCTTGGCCGTACACCTTTAGCCCGGGCCTGAAGAGGGCCACTCACCTGACCGGCTGGTCTTTGCTGTAGGACTGGAGCGGGTCGCGCTTGTATGAGTCCAGCAGGTCCACCACGGCGACGGTTCCCTTGGCGCCCAGTGGCAGCCTGACGCCCACGCCCACTTGGGGCTGGACGCTCTGCACGATCCCCATGGAAACGCTGCCCTTGTCCAGCTTGGGCACGTCTGAGGGTTACAGGGTTGAGTTAAGGAGTCTGGAGCGGCAGACAGAACCTGGAACACTCTGGGGATGATCCATGCGGTTATGATGACACAGCAAAGCTGAGGGGGGGGGGGGGGGGGGGGGGGGGTCGCTTACCAATCAGAGAGAGGCAGAGACGCAGAGGTTTAAAACTGACTTTGACCACTTTGGCACCAACTGCCTGACCCAGTTTGTACAGCTTCTCTGGGTGTTTCAAACCCTAAAAAGGTGAGAAAATGTCTTGTGGGAATACTGACATTTTTATACAGACATTTATATTTAGTGTGTATATGTATATATATATTTTTTTTTTATCATGGAAATTGACAATGTTAACTTACTTTAGGATCAGTGGCCATGGAAAGTATATCAACAGTTCCTGTTACAGAGGGACTGATGGTCACCTCTAAACACTTCTTCTCTGGGTAGTACTGTAGAGACACACACACACACACACACACTAGGGAGTCGATTTAAATCTCAAACATTTCGCAAACTCTTCAGTTCCGCTGCACGCTTCCAAAAGTACCTTTGACACAAAGCACGTGACCTCCTGGTCGACCTGGTAGGTCATGAGCTGCTCCTTCAGGCTGCACTTGACCGGCTCCAGGACCACGTCCTCCTGTAGCTTACTGGAACCACACAGGGTCATGTTACAGAAAAAAATGTATCTACCACTGGGATTGGGGGTTGATTCCCCCCCCCCCTTCACAAACGCTTACCTTGGCAATAGACTGAGCTCAGGAATGAAATAGGTGAACTTGGGGTGGCTAAATGGAAGGTACCTAAAAAAAAGTTCAAAAGAAAAGAAAATTGTTCATTCATGATAACACAACTCCCCTGCAGTAGTAATAAGAGCATATGTAGTCATATGAACACACATGGTGCTTTGGTACTGACCTGTGACTACAGGCCTCCCGCCCTCCTATGACCCTGGCTGTGACCTCGCTGCCGAGCTTCACGGCGGACGTGGGGAAGGTCCCCAGGCACGCCCCCTCCTGCACCTCCGACACGTGCACGCTCCCCGTGGCCCCGCCCTCCAGCTCCACCTGCACGCACGTGGGCTTCACCGCCTTCACCTTGCCCTTCACCAGGTCGCCGTAGCGGTGACGCCCGGTCCTACTCGCCGACGGCCCGGCCTGGTCGCCGTCGGGGCGGGGTCCACGCTGGACCTTGGAGTCCCACTCCACCAGGGGGAGCCCTTCCAGGTCCTCGCAGCTGGGGTCCGTCACACCGACCACCAGGAAGCGGCCCGGAAGCAGCTTCTCCGTCTCGAAGCGGAACGAGTCGTTGAGGTTGTTGGTGGTCTGGACGACGGTCAGCTGGGCCGTGTCGCCCAATGAGATGACGGCAAAGTCCTTGTCGGCATGCTGCACCCTGGCGGTGTACTTGGCCCCCTCTGCAACCTACAGATTTACAAAGGGGAAAACGATGAACACTTTTTATATTCATATACAGAGTATAACAATTTTCATACTTTACGTTTTTTTCCCAAGGAGGTTTGTCTGAATATAACAAACATTTCTCAAATCTCGACATCAGTTCTGTCACGCACAATAGTTATGGCCGTATCGGCCTGTCAGATCAAGCAGGACACTTACCGATTTCCTCTTTGCCACCAGCTTAGGCAGCAGAGAGACGTGGACCTGTGTGCTCAGAGAGTCGACATGTAGGACCACAGCATTCACCTTCTGTCCTGGAGACACCTTTAAACCTGAGAACACACACACGCATACCATTCAAGTCACCGCTGGACATACCATTTCATTCATCAAGCAGTTGACAACACCCTTAAAAATGTTTCATTTCCCGACATTCAGACTGGGTTAGGGGTTAGAAGGGGCGGTTTGAGTCCTCACCCGTGCAGTGATGTTTGGTGGCCAGCACGGTGGCTCCCTTCAGCTGGTCACACGCCAGGCTCACGCTCTCGTCCTCCTTCACCTGCTCCACGGTCAGCTTCAGCCTCTGGCCCAGGGGCACCACAGACAGCTGCTGATGAAGCTCAGAGTCCTCTGAGGAGAGAGAGAGAGAGTCAGGTGGCTGAGCGGTGAGGGAATCGGGCTAGTAATCCGAAGGTTGCCAGTTCGATTCCCGGTCATGCCAACTGACGTTGTGTCCTTGGGCAAGGCACTTCACCCTACTTGCCTCGGGGGGAATGTCCCTGTACTTACTGTAAGTCGCTCTGGATAAGAGCGTCTGCTAAATGACTAAATGACAATGTAAATGTAGAGAGAGAGAGAAAAAGAGAGAGAGAGGAGACGGAGGGAGGGGTCATGAAGAGCAGTAAAAGCCGTGCTGCAGACTATTAGATCGGATCTGTTGCCGTTATTGAGTTACAGCAGGATGCTGACAGAATCTGAAATCTCGATAAACATCGACAGAAACCAGACGCCTGAGGTGCCCACACACACACCCCTTTGCATATACCCAACGTGGTCTCGTTCCCTCTTATATCCTACACACACACACACACCTTTGTTGGCCATCATGTCGGCCACAGCCCTTCTCTCCAGCAGGCCCTGGACCAGCCGGGTCTGGGTGTCACCCTCCGGGGCTATGACCTCTGACACCTTGAGGCTGACCAGGAAGCGGCCCTTCTCCTCGTCCAGGTTGGTCACCTTGGCGACCACCGTCTGGCCCAGCTGGAAGGGCCCCGTTGTGTCACTGATGAACTTGTCGCTCATCGCCTGGATGGGAGGAGGAGGAGGAGAGGTCAAGTTCAGACGAGTCGAGAAAAACTACGGCTCATGTTCAGGAGAAATCGGACATTCGTAATATCGACTCTCCGCTAACTTATTCAACTACCTCCTTGATCGGCTACTCACCGATTTGGGCGCCAGGCCTACCAGTCCGCAGGGAAACTCCACAAACACGCCGTAGGGCATGATGTTCTTGATCCAGCCAATCAGCTGCATGCCCACTTTGACGTCAGAGAACTCCTTGGCAACAGGCCCGTCCTCCATGGAAGCCCTCAACACAGGCTTCTTGGTCAGGGTCTGGGCACGGCAGGGTTAAGGAGGACAAGACGGCCTTCCTGACACTGTACAGTTGGATACAACAGCACTGTACCATTTTCCAAACCACAAAATCAAATCCAAAACCAGACTAATAAAACACTTGCATTTCTTCATGTTAGTAAATATGACTAATATTAATAGTACTTAAAGTATATGTATATATCCCTGTAAGACCCGGTTTAAAATTACAATGTCACTTTTAGCTCTCCAAAAAACACATTTGCAAATATTATTTTTGGGGGGAAAGACCACATTTACACAGCCAATGGGTCCTATTGTCTGGCCTTGCAATGCAATTGGATAAATGTGGTCTTAAAGAAAAAATTGTCTGTAGCGTTCTAGTCAGGAAGGATACGATGTGCTGCTTGTTGTGGTTGACACAGACCAGGTTGGAGAT
>NC_085039.1:10644925-10667950 GCF_963692335.1 Osmerus eperlanus
AGGTAAGTTAGGAGCTTCATGATAGGCCAGTTCTCTGTTGGAGAGCTTTGTGATTTGAATTGATCATGCAGAGCAGAAGGGCATCATTCAGAAAGATAACAAATCAAGTAAACAGGATGCATTTACATTACATTTAGTAGACGCTCTTATCCAGAGCGACTTACAGTAAGTACAGGGACATTCCCCCGAGGCAAGTAGGGTGAAGTGCCTTGCCCAAGGACACAACGTCAGTTGGCATGACCGGGAATCGAACTGGCAACCTTCGGATTACTAGCCCGATTCCCTCACCGCTCAGCCACCTGACACCTGAGGATGCATTGCTTAAGCTTACCTTCAGATGTAGAATGTCGACTTTGGCTGCTGCGTTGAGTTTCAGCGTCTCCTCTTTGCTCGTTTTCTGCTTCTTGGCCTCTTTCTTCCCCTCATTACTTTTCTCTCCCTTCCTTTTTTTTGTTTTTGCTGGTTCATGCGTCTGGAACAGGTTGTCCACCTCAATGTGCTGTCTCACGGGTTTCGCTGTAGTCTCTGCTTTCTTGCCCGTCCCTCCACGAGGGAAATCCTCATCCACTGACGCCATAGTTGATATTGATTCAATTGCCTGTAAAAAGAAATCAAATAATGTGTCGATAAAAGAAACGAGTGACAAACAACTACGAAGTGTCCGCTAGTTTCAAGCGAAAGCCATGTCTGGTTAGGTTGTAGATTAAACAAATTAACGGACAAACTAACAAACAAGACCTTATTGACAAACATTCTTTCAATATTTTTCAACATTGAAAACTAGACATCTGCAGCAACTCAGACATAAAGTTATAGTCAGCTACAAGCTACTAAGAAGGTGCCTGTAGTGTAGGCTACTGAAAATATACCCTACACTACAGTATCGTTCACAACATATGCATTCATGTGATGACTGGCTAACTAGAAAGATAGCCGCATTAGCTAGCTTGCATTCCAACTAGACAACATTCAGTGAGAGAAATAGACAGCCAAAACAAAACACGGTTCCAACGTTTCTGTAAATTATACGTGTTTAAAATAATGTAAAATGTATTAGCATACAGTTAATCCTTACTGTTGTAATCCACTTCTCAATTTGGTATCCAAACTCACATGTGTTGATCACTACCACGCCATGTTTCAATACCGGAAAGGTACCGAGATGGGCGTTTCAGTAATTGACCATTCACCACCCAAAGATAAATGATTGACGTTCTGATTGCCCTGCCATTAACTGTTATTCTTCAAAGGGGCGGTATTTGTAATCGTTGACGTTTATTTGGCCCTATCAAACTGCGTTTCCTTACAACGTAACAAGTAGGCGGGATTTCCTGATAAATCTAGCATTGCGGCCTCTGCTGAAGGGCACTTGTTCAAGTCAATTCACAAGGGTAGTGTGTGCAGAAGGTAAGAATTGTAACGAATAAAAAAATGTTTGTCCTATTCACGTTTACACTGTTCAGTAATGCATCATTGTGGTAGCGGTCCCTCCTACATGTGTTAATGTTTTGTTTAATCGTCTGTTAATATAAACGATATGTTTCAGCCAGCTAGCTAGCTTGATGGCTAGCAAGCTACTACTAATACTAGATAGTCAAGTGGCAACTCACTCAGCCTGTTAGCTAGCTAGCTGTCTCAATGAAAGTCAAAACAGTATTAGTATTAGTATTAGAGAAATGTCTACAAATGTGCATGATCTGGGGCTGACGTTGATTCATTTTTAAATTATGTATAAACACCATCTAGCTAGTTGTCAATGGAAATTACAGTGTAAAGATTAAACTAATTGCAGCAGGCCGTCTCTGGGCTCGTGGGTTGTCAACCAGCGAATTCATAGGGGACAGTCTATTCACTTACACTTATGTAAGACTACTCATCTCATGCTTTAATCTGTAACAACTGATTTCAATGTGTCGATTTTATTCCTCTTATATGCACATCAGGATTTAGCATTACTCATGTTCTTCAGATATGGGTATGCGCGCAACCAGTTTCCCCTCTTGCCCTCTGCAGTCACCCACAGAATTGTCATTGTTGAACCACATGCAATGCTCATTAAGTGATTTACTTCCTGTAGGACCAGTAGACATTAACCATGGGCGGACACGACTCTGGATCTCAGCACCAGTTCACTGGCATTGCCAAGTACTTCAACGCATACACCATCACAGGAAGGAGGAATGTAAGTTGTGGACTTCTTCTCACAAAGTTGGTGTTGCAGCTATATAAAAACATTGTTTATGTTTGTAAATTATGCTTCTTGAAGTTTGGTTCAGAGTGTTGTGTGAAACCCTATTGAAAGTCAGCCGATGTTGTTAGTTTACCAAAAGGTCATGTGTGTTCTGTCCCATTCCTAGTGTGTATTGGCCACCTACGCCAGCATAGCCGCCATCGTCCTCCTATTCAAACTGAAGCCCAAGAAGCAAGCAGCGATCACCAACTGATCATGTAAGCATAACTGTTGAGATGACGTCAGCATCTCAGTAACATTTTATTTTTTACCTTCTGAAACCAAAGTTGTTCATATGAATGGCATAGATTTATGTATTCGGATAAGGGTGGGTGTTCAATCCTTTATAGTAACACATGTATTATCCTCGCTTTCATCTCATGTTCACAAAGGTACTTTTGTTGCAGGAAAACCCTTTTACACCCATTTCCTGTCTTGTTCTTGTCTGTCTTGCAGGTGACCTGGCAGTTCTGTAGTATAGTTTGAGCTGGTGGCAGCTGGATGTGCTTGTTGTAATTATACAACCATTTATTTGGTATTAACATGTTAACAATAAAAATGATATCGACATAGAAAACTTGTTTTTAATTACACAATATGCACTGGTATAAAAGGCTATACAGCTATGACAGCCAGGAACATTTAGGCTGTGTTAATGGCAGTGGTAAAAACATGGTTTCGAAATGGCACTGTTTTTAGGCAAGGGGTGTCAGGATCTCAATTCTTTTTTTAATTTATTTTTTTTTATGTTGTTTGATGGAGCTGCATGTATTTAGCAAGCCAGGGGTCGCTTTGAGATGAATTAGCAAATTTAGCGACTTGTCTTCCTTCATTGCCTTAACTATGCTGAGCTAATAATGCTACAGATTATTTCTCATTGCCATCGGAAAGACATTCACAAGTTGGGTGTCTACAGTCAATTCAAATGGAATATATTTCTATTGTAAGAATCCTTCTTTGGATTGGTAGAATTCCTGTCCCTTCCCCCATCATCAAGTAAAGTTTTCGGAGGAAAACAAGAGGTGATCAGTTATAAGAATGTTCATTGTCAGCAGCCGTACAGTTTCTCAGCAGGGGTTGTAAGCGCCTGCAGCGAGCAGTAGATTCCTACGGGTGAAGTGGAGGTGTATGACGGGGGTCGACTTGGTCAGGTAGGTGCCCAGTAGAAGCTCCTTGGAGTTCTCTGGTAAATGGATGTGACCCGTGGCCATGGTGAAGTCGTCGGTCTCCAACTCGTCGAACGCCTTCATGGAGTCCCATAGCTTGACGGTGTTGTCCATGGAAGCTGGAGAAGACACACAATTTCACAAAGTGAGAGCGAGCAGCTTTTTGGAGGGCCATTGTTTGCAGCCAGTTCAGGTTCAACAGGTGCTAGGATCTCTGCATTTGACTGAAACATGTTCATAACGGCTATTTTGCTGGGATGTTATGAGGCATCTACTGGGATGTTATGAGGCATCTACCTGAGGCGAGGATCTCTCCGTCTCTGCTGAACTTGAGGGAGTAGATGGTGTCAGTGTGGCCCTTCAGATCTCCTATCATCAGGCCGTGGCCAATGTCCCACAGCAGCACTCTGCCATCAGTGGCTCCAGACGCCATGAACTTCCCGTTGGGTGAGAAGGCCAGGGCATGGATAGGGCCCTAAGTAACAAAAACACACAAAAAAAATAAGGTCTAACACCTTTAAAGAGGCCTGAAGAGGGGGAAAAGTCCTTCCAACAAATCAAATTTGGCATCACAACATTCCAAGAAAGTTGACCTCTGACCTTGTGACCGGTTAAGATGCGGACGCAGTTCCCCGTGAGGATGTCCCAGAGGCGGATGGTGCGGTCGGCCGAGCCGGTGGCCACGTAGTTAGAGTTGGGGTGGAAGCGGGTGCAGGTGATGTCCGCCAGGTGGCCGGCGAACATACGCAGCGGCTGGTAGTGATCAGTGGCCCACAAACTGGTGGAGAGGAGGGGGAACGAAATGACTCGTCATTAGTCGTGGGAGTCAGATGGCTGAGCGGTTAGGGAATCAGGCTATTAATCAGACGGTTGCCGGTTAGATTCCGGCTGAGAAAAATGACGTTGTGTCCTTGGGCAAGGAACCTCACCCTACTTGCCTCGGGGGGAATGTCCCTGTACTTACTGTAAGTCGCTCTGGATAAGAGCGTCTGCTAAATGTAAATGCTACAGATAAGAGCTCTGGGAGAGCTACAACGATGAGGCGATTTGCATTTTCAGAAGAAGTTATACGCAGGTTCTTCATTTTTTATGGACTAATGTATATAAGTCTATGCCATATTTGAAGCTCCTCTGTTGTGTAGTATTGTATGTGGTAGCTTCTTTATGTAGCGACATACAAAGTAAGTCTATGCAGGATGTGAGGGCGCTAGGTTCGTGTTTTTCCAGTCGTACGCCTCGATTCTCACCGTGCCACCCTGTCGTGCCCTCCAGAGATGAAGTAGTACCCGTAGGGGGAGAACTGGGTGTCCCAGACGGGGTAGTTGTGTCCTTTGTACCCCACCAAACAGGTGTACGTCTGGAGGCTCCACAGTCGCACGGTGCCGTCCTCGGAACTGGACAGCAGGTAGTTCCTGGATGACGCGGGGGGGGATGCAGAAGAGCTTGGATGAATTACAACATGGAAAGGCAGAGTCGTGTGAGCGCACTACTTTCTGTGTTCTCGTCCTGGTTGTAAATGTCAAGCACTGATCCTGGTATGGCCACTTGCTAGCTCGCTAACCAACAGATACAAAGGAGGAATAATACAGTCGACACTGACAGACACTTTGGGATTGGTTTAAGAGATTCCGAAGCGAAAGAACTTCACGAAGAACGTGAACACTTACAGAGAGAGAATGAGAGGGTGAACATGGCGTAACTTGTGCAGTCTCACCTGTCAGGGCTGAAGCTGATGCCGTAAACTGGCCCGCTGTGCCCGTAGAGGATTTTGGACTCGCTGGCTGTCTTCTCATCCATGATCCTCTCCAGCACATCGTCAGACTCCTTGTCTATCAGACTGAGGTCTTGGGTGGAGAAGAGCGTGGGAGGTCAACAATGAAGGTCAACTATCAGTATCAGAAGTGTATCTACGTGTGCGGTTTAAGCACTGGTTTTTGTTTACTACTCAGAGACATAAACCGGTGGGTTAGGGCAGGAAACTAGAAGGATGAAGGAGAGTGTTTATGTCGTAGCTGGAGGGGTAGTCTCGGGGGGGTAGTAGGAGTGTTTTACCTGCTGCTGACTTGACCCTGCGCAGCTTCTTGGGCGTTACGCTCCACACCCTGACGGTGGAGTCCGCGAAGCCCCCCGCAATCAGGCTGGAATCGTCCGTGAAGTCCACCGCCGTCAGACCCTAAAGGTCAAAAGGTCACAAGGATAGAATGCAATCGTCAACGGTGTTTCGGGGGTCAACAACAGCAAGCGTCAGCTGCGACTCAGTTCTAATAGTGGTTACAGTATCTTTCGAAGAAACTTCAACGTAGAAACACTACACACAAATGTTATTGAACTATGTTAAACAGGCCTATATGTTGTTTGTACGAGGCAGCTGCCACAGCACCTGGTATGCGTTGAGGAAAGAGTAGAAGCAGATTGAGGGCAGGTTGTCCGGCCCCAGTCTGATCTTCTTAGTAGCCTCCTTCATGTTCATGATTTTGTCCAGCTTGTCAGAGTCCTTCAGCTCTGGGAGAGGAATCCTACAGGACAGAAAAACACGATTAGAACTCCTATGATCTTAAAAAATAATAATAATTGGGGGGATAGTTCATGAGCATACATTTTTCGGATGTGCAATGTCTTAGCCTGTGTCAATTTTGAGGAAAAGGAGTGAGGGATTCTACAATGACACAGATTCTAAAGGGATCATTCCCTTTTTTTTATGTAAACATATGCTTTCAGTTAGTAAGGACTAAGTAACTAACGACGTGTGCTTGCTGTTGCTAGGCGGAGGCCTCTCTACTCCACCTGTTCTGCTGGGGGGCGTTGGGGTCCTGCTTCTTGCTCTTGTTGCCCATGCTGTCCTTCTTGGGCTTCTTCTTCTTGGGTTTGCCCTCCTCGTTCTCCGCCTCCTCGTCCTCGTCGTCCAGGGGCACCTCGATCTCCGGCTCCTTCAGCAGGCCGTAGAACACCTGGAAGCGGGGGGAAGGGAAGAGTCGCCACGACGACGGCTTTTGTTAAGTTTACGAATTACGGTTCGCTCTTCTAGCCGTGCGATCCTCGAGTCATCTACCGCTCTCTTTCTCTCTCTAAGGCAACACAAGCATCGAATCACCAATACACGCCCCCCCCCCCCCCTACCTACCTACCTTAGCTTTGTTTGCATCCCTCTTGCCCTCCCCGGCCAGACTCCCGGACATGGCGTCGATCTGGCCCTTGCTGCGCGGCATGCCGTCGAAGATGTCGATGTAGAGGTGCTCCTGGATGATGTTCCAAATCTGGTTGTTCTGGCGCTCCTGGAGGTGCCTCTTCAGGAGCTGGTACGAGTCCCTGGAGATCCTCAGGACGAACTTGCTGGTCCTGAAGTCCAGCAGGGTCTCGTTGCCCTTCATGTGTTCCTTCTTGGTCAGGCTGGAGAGGATACGCAGGTCCTCCTCGTAGTAGCACTCCTGGTCCCCGCTGAACCTGAAAAGAAGGAGAGACGGAGGGCAAGGAAAGAGTAGAAGGTAAGGGTGTTGGTCAGTAGTACACAGTGAGTTAGGTAGTTTGAGGTGGATAGTCATTCAAGGGAGACTCGGCCCAGAAACGTACTTTTCGAAGAAAGCCTTTGCCTCCATCTCGTGGTTGTTGTACACAAGTTCCAGGTACATGTGGACGAAGAGAGGGTAGAAGACCTGGGACAACTCAGCTCGGTGACAATCGAGAACAGACTCGATAAACTTCTTCAAGCCGCTATAGTAGACTTGGTATAGTGGGGGATCCCCCTGCTGGCTGTATGCAGACAGGACAACGTTGACGTCGGGTTGATCCTCACCGCCTGACGCCGGCACTGTAAACAAAACAAAAACATGAATGACTACATAGTTTTGGTCAGATACAAAGCAAACTAGGTATGGGTAACTAACATTTTCATGTATCTAGTGTTATGATAACATTGCGACTTATTTGTGATTTGCATAACTAGCTTCTGGTTTACAATTGGCTACGCGTTCTATTTCCCCCCCCAAAAAAGACGTCTGTCAAACTTGTCTCATTCATTCAGAGTGTTTTTTCGCTTGCAACTATTAGCCATAATTAAATGAATACTAAAGAATTATGCTTTAAAAATCACGTTATTAAGATGTTGATAATCTAAATAATTGCAATGATATGCATAATCCCGACCTTTTGTTGGCGCCGGTGCCGCTGTGGCTGGGGGAGCGGCGGTGGCTATGGTCACCCGGTTCAGAAGAGAGTTGGCATCCCCGCCTTCAGCATCAACATTCACGGTACTTCCCAAGCCCGATCCTGCAGTATCCGATACCTTTGAATCATCTGCATCATCTGATAAACCGGCTTCACGCCGCAAAATGTCTACAGACTCCGACAATTTATTTCTCTTGAGAAATTGCAACACCGCTAGCAAGGTCTGCTGATCTTCGGCCCCTGCAGTTAAAGTTTTCGTTGTTCCGCTAGAAGACGTGGCACCAGGAGATGAAGAAAGTACTCCTCCATCGTTTGCATTATTGTTTCCTGACCCATCGTTTGATGGTTCTGTTTTAATATCTTTTTCACCCTCCGGGTCGATCTGACCACCTTGTACAGCCGCCATTTTCGAAATGATGTGCGCATGTGCAGACAAAATAAAGGGATCGTCACTGCTGAAGAACAGACATTCTGATTGGCTCTCAGAAAACGTTTGCCGCAGGGTTGTCAATTTCTAGTGGTTTTTATGGAGAACGAAACTCATGCATATTTATGTAGCGTATTCATTGCAGGCTCAGTTTAGAACAAAGTAAATGGAACAGAACAACTTTAGATTGTATGTGTAATCTCTTCCAGATAGACAAACCTTAAAACCCGGGAACGTTTACACAACTATACTTCTGGCCAATCTAATTCCACAAAAATTCACGAGTAAAAGTTGTACTTCACTAGTTTGCTTTTAGCATTGGGCAGTTAACCATGGGCCCCTAGATCAACAGCCCAGAGTTGTTACAGTGGGTACAGTGTACCCACTGTACACGATTATAGACAATTCGACTGTATGTCTGTTAGAATTCAAACACAGTTCACCTAATCATAGTAGAACAGTAGAACATTTATTTGAGCATGACTTGGTAACAAACAACATGGTACAAGGACTGCATCGAGTGCTTGGTCATGGTTGCATCAGAGGTTTTATACCTCTTAGTACCAGATGATGGCAGTTTGGTTCCATCCCAGCCTCTCTTCTCTGTCTACTAATGCTAGCACACCACAGCATGGCCTCTTCATTGCTGATGTTATCATTGACAGGCCGTTAAACCCACCCTGCAATCATTCATCACTGCTTCGTTGTCACATTCACGACTCAGAGACACATTTCTGGTGATGTCAAACTGCTTTGTTTTTCTCCAGCTTCTCCTTCTCCCACTCTCTCCATGCACTGCATGTACCCAATCACTTTCCCAGCAAGGTTTCCCATCTCTATCTGTGTCCATAATTAATCCTCTTATCCTACACTGCTTATCTGACCTCACCTTCCAACTGTTTAGAGAACTTATAAACCAAGAGATGTTATATTTAGGCCTATTTCTTCATGAATTTGCCTAACATCTGTCAGCATGTATCCTGACATGGTTAAGTCCAGCGCACACATGACTCCATGCTCGTTCCAGCATTAGGAGAACCAGTGAGCATGCCTGTGCATTTCAAACAAGGATGAGTGAGGGGCTGTATCGATTGCAACAAGGTGGCGTTAAGAGTAATCGGTCACGTGTTATTTAGTTGCATGAATGACACGGAAAAGGTCAGTGATTTATGTCACTGGGAGTCATGTCAGATGAAGAGACGGAAGGATTGAGGGAAGGATGAGGATGGAGGGAAGGTGAATGGAGGAGAACGAAGGTGAGAAACAAGGGAGGAAAGGTGAGAAGGAGATATCAGATTCACCGTGTGCCTTTGCTGAGGGTGCACTTCCTGTAGAATCCCCCAGACTCCAGAGTAACACGCCTGATCCCATCACCTAAGACTCAACCAGAGCAGGAACACACAATGCACCATTTTCTCTGCAAGGGGCGAAACAGCGTCTGTTTTCAATTCAGGTTTTTTTCCCAATAAAGGTCAGATGCTGTATAGTATATATTGAGAGAGATGCCGAATAAGTTCCAAATGTTTCCTTCCTAGAAGTTTGAGTAAAATGTTTTTAGCACCCTGCTGTTCTGCTTGGACTCATCCCAGGTTTTTGTTGTCAGTTCCTGACACTGTTTTGGCTCACCTTTTTGTATCATAACCACCAAATACCTTTCCAGGTGTTGGACTATGTCTGAAGTTCCACTGCTTGTCATTCATTGACTAGCCCTACAGAACCTATCTAACAGCGCCAACTCAACCTCACATCGTTATTCTGGGAGGCGTCAGGTTTATCATGCAGGACCAGGGTCCTTGAAGGATGCGGGTGCGGAGGAGGAAGGAGGAGGAGGATAGACGCAGCAGGGGCACCGCGTTTTGTTGCATAACAGCTGCAGCGTTCCTGCCACATGGACGGGGATGAGGAGGAGGGGGGGGGGGAGGGGGGGTGAGCAGGAGCAGGAGGAGCAGAAGAGAGGGGGGGGGGGGAGGGAGGGGGGGGAAGAACACACGTGTCAGCCCTCCCCCCCGGCTCAGGGCGTGGCCACGCGCTGCAGACCCGCTGGAGCTGACAGGGCACACAGCACGCCCGCTCCTCCTCCATGCCCTCTGCACCGTCCAGGGCTCTAAGACAACTCACGGGGAGAGACTGTGTGTGACTCTGCACACAAAGACACACCTCGGAAGCAGGACACGTGCCCCTCAAAGGACTTGTAAGATAACAGTGAGAAAAAAATAAGATATTTTTATTTACAACACCAGGACACGTTGTCAAGGCATGTCTGTTCTGACCACACGTCCTCCGACTGTCTTGGGAGCAGATCTAGTATTTCGACAGCTTTCACCGCAGCCTCGTCCTGCAGAAGCACCAATCCTTGAGTCTTTCTAGTCGGTGTGTTTCTGCGCTGACCCATGGGGGTGTATAGATCCGCTAGCTACTGCGGGTTCACGCCTAAAACACACATAAAAAGGCCACGGTTATTGATTGAAGATCAATCACTGTTTGGCCCCTCGTCTCCGATAGCAATTAACGCAACAGTGGTGCCCCGCGGCTTGTCGCAGTACTGAACGCTGCTCGCGTCTGACACCTGCCTTTTTCTGGAACGTAGCACAGATTGACTGTGTTACGAGGTGTCCTGTTGTGACTGCGTTACGAGGTGTCCTGTTGTGGCCGTCAAACACAACACTGCTTCTCTTTCTGTCGTGATCTCTACTGGTTCTAAAAGGACAACAATGTGGACATTTACAGAAGGTGTGGTTACATGAGTTGAGAAACTAACTGAAACAACAAGGAAGAGAAATAAGAGGAGAATTAAAAAAAAACAACACCTTGTCCTCCATGCGTAGTATAAAGGGCTGTTAAGCCGCCCAGCAGTGTTGACACTAATAGGAAATACAAGAGAGTAATTACTTTTTTCATTTGGGCATTCAGTGAGTTTCTGTTGATTTGTGTATTGGGCCCACCATTGCTGCCAAACGACGTAGTGAATCAAAGCGAAGCGAGACAATGTGGTTAGGGGTTTTGTGTGTGTGTGTGGTGGAGGGGTCTGTTTCTCTTCCTGAGGAATGAGTTTGATAGTGATACGTTTGAAAGGTCTCTACATTTAGGCAATCGTGTCGCTGGTGATAGATAATGTGGTTGTTAGGTGTGGCCCAAACCTTCAAGGCTGTCTGATTGTTTCCTAGGAATATTGAGTGAGAATGAGAGAGAGTGCTGCAGTGTTGCTGATTTACTGTAACACAAGGCAGCTCGAACAGAACTGGGGTGTGATTGTGTGTATGTACAGTGTGATGTATGTGTGTGTTTGTGTGTGTGTGAGAGAGAGAGAGAGAGAGAGAGAGAGAGAGAGAGAGAGAGAGAGAGAGAGAGAGAGAGAGAGAACGAGAGAGAACGAGAGAGAGAGAAAGAAAGAGAGAAATGAACAAAAGACATAACATTTGATATTACGCCTGCTTTGCATTATTCTCTCGAAAGGTTTACTCTTTCTGTGTACGTGTCTGCTGTGCCTGTGTTTGTGTGTGTGCCGTTTGCATGCACCCGCCGATACTCCGTGAGTCACACAGCATGTTGGAGATGCATAGGGAGGGCGCAGAGAGGCGCATATTCACTCTCATCCCCCTCTCACACTTCAGGATGACTTGCGCCGGTCACACGCTGGGTGTCAGACCGAGCCCACCTCTTCTCTCCTCCTCTCTTCCTCCGTCCCTTCGCGTGCACCACCCCTACAGCGCTACCCCCACCGCACCACCCCCACCGCACCACCCCAGCGCACCACCCCCACAGCGAGCTCAGGGTGTGGCTCTCTACAAGACACACAGCAACGGCAGACACGCCAGAACACCAGGAACGAC
This sequence comes from Osmerus eperlanus, assembly GCF_963692335.1. Taxonomy (NCBI): domain Eukaryota; kingdom Metazoa; phylum Chordata; class Actinopteri; order Osmeriformes; family Osmeridae; genus Osmerus; species Osmerus eperlanus. The sequence goes on from NC_085039.1 coordinate 10,656,740, forward strand.
TTTGATCTCACACATTGTTCGCAGAGAGATCTGGATCACTGTACAATACATGATGAACGTTCTATTTTACTATATAATTGAATCAAATGTATTAGTGCATTGACTCTATTTAAGAGTTTTGAGTTAAAATGCAAGCAACTATATAACTTGTATGTTCAACACCAGTAACTACGTATATATATATATATATATATATATATATAATGTACATATATAATATTGAATACACAGCTCCCAAGAGCTCAAGTGCCAAACTTATATTGCCCTTGACTATTTATCATATCTAATTTAGTTTAATTTATTCACACTAGAATACTGATGTGATCTGTAAGACAGGGCTTGTGTGTTTACACAGTTAATGTGTTTCTGGAGATTTGAAAGAGACAGATCAAAGGACTGTTCCCTGAGTGAGCTGTGATTCATGTGCCTCTAAAGCCGTCACGTTTAAAATCTGCCCATAAAAACACCTGCTGATGAGATCATTTAGATTTGTGATACTGTATGCGTCGCCCAAGCCCTAGATGCTGAAGGATCCTGATTCTGCAAGTTTTCGGTGGTTTATTCATTTGATATCAATCTGTCATCATCGGATTAATATACCTCATGTCATAATTTCCAGACTGATTAATAGTCTACAAGTATTTAAGTGCTCTTGCTCTCCTTGAATTTAAATCAGTTGGAGTAGAGTCAGTAAGTGTGTGTGGTTGTGTGTGTGTGTATGTATTTTCCCGGCTGGTGGAGAGCGTTACCCCATGCTGAGACAGATAGCTGAAGCAAGGGCGTGGCACCACCCTTTTCCCAACTCCTACTTCTCCAATGTGTGTGTGTGTGTTAGTGTGTGTGTGTGTGTGTGAGTGCCTGCTTGAGGGCATGTGTCCGTGTATGTGAGTTTGCGTACATATACTATCGCGGCAAAACCACACGCTGTGTGAAACGGATCCAATCCTGCGCTGCCTCGTACAGAACACGCTTCCTCCTGAGATGGAGTTTGCATTTGGCCAAAACGTCGCTTGGGCCAAAACGTGTTCTTCAACCGCAGGTAAGCATGAGTTTAAAACGCGCCGCGTGACCACATGGCTTTAGCATGGCACAGCTGATGTCCAGCTGAAATCCGCCTTTGATCCGTAAAACGGTGTGGGAGACTGCCGGCCAGTCTCTCTCCCTCACTCTGAAATGCCCCCCCCACCCCCACCCCCCCTACTGTGCTGCACAAGATCAATAATTCATGAGGTGTGAGACTCGCAGATGAAGCAGAAAATGCCCCAAGTGAGATTGGGAGATAGGAAAAAAAGGGGAGAGGGGGGGGTGGCATAGAGGAAGGGGGAGAGGAAGAGACACAGGACAGAAAGACGGAGAGAAAGAGTAACAGTTACAGAAAAAAACGGTGGCAGGCAGATGTGGAGATAGTTAAGTAACAAGAGAAGCTCGAGATATGGAAAAAGTATGCAGGAAGAAAAGGATAGAGAGAAAGACAAAGGGGTGATAGCCCAAAGGCTGACCCTGAGCCCGAGGCACACCTTTATCATCATCTGAGGAGCGAGAGGAGGGACTCCCATCACACCATCGCTAATCCCAGCCGACAGACGACTCAGCGAGGCTCAGAACTCATCCAGCTGCTCCCTGTCTCTCTCTCTCTCTCTCTCTCTCTCTCTCTCTCTCTCTCTCTCTCTCTCTCTCTCTCTCTCTTTCTCCCTCCCTCCCTCCCTCCCTCCCTCCCTCTGCAGTAATTTGCACCTGAGTCTCATCTTGACTGGCGGGTCATACCCTTCATCTTCCACTCTGGCAACCCACATCGCAGTGGTAATTGGTTATGGGCTGGGTTGCCAGGTTGAGGGATGAATGGTGTCCCCATTGTTCACCTTTGCCTCACGCTGACCTCGTTGCTTAACGGGCTGCCTCTAAACCAACCAATAGACCACTTGCCTTCTCTCCTCTGCCTCCTTCCCATGGCCTTCCCCCTCCACCCTGCTCTCTCTTGTATCTCCCTCTTGAGAATCAAGCACCACACCACCTGCTCTTTGCCTGTGCGTGCGTGCGACTGCGCATGCACTCACCTGCACACGTACTTGCGTTCGCGTGGGTATGCGCGCACATCTGCTAACGTGGCGCGTTCACACGCGTGTCTGCGTGCGCGGCGTGTATCGTTGGATGTGTGTGTGTGTGTGCGTAGTGCGCGCGTGTGTCTGTCTGAGCCTTTTGCCCAGTGGAGCGTGATAATGGGTGTGAAGGCTGAGCTCTGGGACTTCTCGGAGTCTCAGCGTTGAGGGGAGATGTGGGGAGTCTGCATTATTCAGCACACCCCCAAACAGAGCACTGGTGGCTGGGCACGAACAGTCGGCGGTGGGGGCAGAAAGAGCGCGGCAAACCCTGGGAGGGCCGCGGTGCATCGTGTGGACAGGTAGGCAGATTGACAGGCTGAAAGGTTGAAGCAGCGATGGCTCAGTTTATCATGACGATAGCACCTCTCACTGGGCCAGCTTATCAGACGGGCGGATACCGTTTATGGCGAGTGGGACGTCGGATTGTGCGCGACAGCGGCGAGAGGATCCGTGCCCTCTCACCTTAGGGTTTTGTGAGCAACCTCTGTTTTTTTGGTTTGTCTCTTTCCCTGTTTCACTCTGTCTTTCTCTATCACTCCCTCTCTTTCGTCCTACGCGTTTCCGGTAGAGAGAGATCTAACCAGGCACTTAGTCAGATGTCGTCCCCCCCCCTTCCTCAACTCATGTCCTTTTAAACACAATGTTCGACTATGAATAATGCAGTTCCTTCTCTTACCAACAAGCCGTCTCTCTCTCCCAGTCAGAACCCTGCACGACACACTACCTCACGCAAGAACAGGAACAACAGCTCTACAAGCCCCATTTACACAAAGCCCAACAAACCTATTCCTTTTTCCGTAGCTGACTTCCGGAAAGATTGCGTGCTGGAATGAAACGTCATGTTTCCCGCGAGCGATAGACAGTTTGGTTTATTTAAATGTTGCACTCTTTTACAATCAGCTATACATCCTTGACCTTTTAATTCTGTTTGGGTGCAACCCATTTACCAGAGCCTCGTCTGGTTTAATGGTGCTGTTACGATCACGAATAAAGCTGCCCTAAAATGACATCCTACTTTACGTTGAGGGCTTTTGTCTCAAACACTCACTCCCTCGTAGATAGTCTCATTTGGGAAATTGGTCTCCTCCTCGCTCTGGTAACTATGGCGATAACATGTCGTTGCGCCCTCCCGCCCTCCTTTTTTTGGGGATTGACAGGAACTGGGAGGGTGAGATAAGGAGGAGGCGGTGGAATGATTCAGAAAAGGTCACAGCGTGATGACTGAAAGCCTGTCCCAATGGAAATCCCCATGTCAACGCATAATCAATAGTCTTATACGTAAGACATAGGCAGTGAACAGAGCTCATGCCTTGAGTGGGGATGACAAGGAGTTTTTGTCACGTAACATTGGATTATCTGATCTATTATTATGTGTCAAATTATGCTATCTCTCATCATGTTCAAGTCATTTAAATCGGTGCTATAACTCAAGTAACTCAGAGTAGGGGGTGTGTTTTCTCACTGTCTTGAGGACCTCGTGTTGTAGCTGTTTTGGGTGCAGATCGAGGGGGTTTCCATGGCAGCTCTTTAAGGTTTGCACAGTCCAGAATGGACGCCATTTTGGTCGAGTGGCTCAAAAAGCTAGGTAGCAAGAGAACCTCCAGAGACTGGTGGGTGATGGGGGGAGTCCGACCCCACAGACAGACACGGATGTGGGGGAGGGTGACAGAGTTATGGGTGGTGGGTCTCTGACTGTCACACTCTGCTGGTCTTGATCTGAAAATACAATTGTACGCATTCCTTTTGAAGCGTGTGTGTGTGTGCATGTGTTTGTGTGTGTGTGTTGGTGACGAGTCACCAGGGACATTTTTTCATTTTGGCTTACTAGTCAATTTATTACATTGGATGTATTGATTTTCACTCTGAAGGCTGTGGTGGCGGGCTGCTGTACGAGCGAAAAGTAACTCATCATTCTTATACACACACGAACACACACAAACCCAAACACAAATGCACTGGTGAGCACACAAACACACACTTGAAAAAGTCCTTGGTTGTGCTTTGTTGTTAGGTAATATGACCCTTGGTTGTCCTTGAGTGTGGGAAGGGAAGATGTGTGTGTGTGTTGTGTGTGTGTGTGTGTGTGTGTGTGTGTGTGTGCGTGCGTGTGTGTGTGTGTGTGTGTGTGTGTGTGTGTGTAAAAGAAGGAACAGAGAAACAGAAGGCGAGGGAGAGGTTTCTGGGTTTCCTTTGTTACAGAGGGAGTGTGAGGGAGGTTGGCTGAAGGAGAGCTGGGGCGTATCCCAGGGGACAAGCCATCCTTTGCTAACAAGGTGACCTCTTATACTGACCGTCAGATCCTCTGCACGCCACACACTCTCACACACACAGGTTTGTCTTAACACTCTGACACACACAGGTTTGTCTTAACACTCTCACACACACAGGTTTGTCTTCATTTCCTATGGTGAGGACCGACCATTCACTCCCATTCAAAGTTGTCATCCCTAACCCCTAATCCTAACCTTAAACCTAAATGAAATTCTAACCCTAACATTAATTCTAAGTGTGTATTAAAGTAAACTAAAATGTTTATTAAGTAAACATCTACATTCTTAAGTGTGAAATTGAGAAATCACCCCTTAATAACACTTTGTAAACAGAAATAGATTTGGTTGGTAATTGTCTTATATAAGTTATATGAGTCATCTAGTTTGATTTCATATTCATCAAGAGATGTAAAGTATGCTATCAGATGCAAACCAATTATGATGTCACACTTTAGCCCTTTTTTCAAAGACTAGCACAGAGAAGTGAAGACTCAATTAAATAATTTTGCATGAAGCGATAAGACGTTTCCTTCCTGGCTTCTTTTTTTTTATTTAAGAAGTTTCGGCTACATTCCTGAATTAAGTCATCATCTCAAATTTCGCCACTATGAGGTCATTGCGCAGCTAGCATCTCTGGCTATTGGAGGCTAATCTTGAGTTACTGAAGGTCTACATGTATATTTATGGAGCTGCTAGCGTCTTGGCAAAATTCTAAATCAGAGCCATTAGTCTATCATTTGCATTTCCCGGAACTATGACGGACGTCGGGGGTGTCAAAACCCATGGTGATGGCGTTTTAATGAGGGCGAGGGAAGGAGTTAATTAAAAGCAGAGACAATATTTCACCTTTTGCAGAAGGGAACCTTGGCAAGATTGCCCGCTAGATAACATGGCTACAGTCAAAGCCAGATCAATTTGGACTAGGAAAAGTTTATGAGCAGCTCTAGGTGTCAGATCTGAGACTCATGTGAGTTCATCTCCTTCTCACCTCACACTTGTCACCCACACTCCGACACCCCGCTGTCTCAACTCTGGAAATCAGGAAATTCTGACAGACAGACAGACAGACAAACACACAGACAGATAGACAGGCAGGCAGGCAGGCAGACAGACAGACAGACAGACAGACAGATAGACAGGCAGGCAGGCAGGCAGGCAGGCAGGCAGGCAGGCAGGCAGGCAGACAGACAGAGGCAGGCAGACAGACTTATAGACAGATTGAAGTACTTGCTAACAGTACAAGCCCTTAAATTGTCTTCTAATTAATAACGGATCTTGCTCTATCGATCAGCTCTCTAATTACAACACTTTGAACGTTATAGATCACCCCCCACACACACACACACACACATTTACTCCCCATGCTTTTACTCTAGTTAAATTTGTCAACATCCAACACCCACTGGTCGACACACCCACCTCAAGCTGGTGTAAATCCCCCAGGCCCTAAGCCAGAGACCCATCTAGCTCATTTAATTACGCCTATATTGAGATAATGGAATGCTTGGAATGTGTAGCCAATCAATAGCTGTTTATGTGTGTATACGCTATACCAGTCTTCTGGCAGCCCTGTGTCAGCACTTTACTAGTGGGGAGAGAGAGAGAGAGAGAGAGAGAGAGAGAGAGAGAGAGAGAGAGAGAGAGAGAGAGAGAGAGAGAGAGAGAGGGAGAGAGAGAGAGAGAGAGAGAGAGAGAGAGAGAGAGAGAGAGAGAGAGAGAGAGAGAGAGAGAGAGAGAGAGAGAGAGAGAGAGAAAAAAAGGATAGAGAGGGAGAAAGAAAGAAGGAGAGAGACATGTTTCCATGTTTCTTATGTTTGAGCATTTTATCGCATTGATTTGAGTCAAACTGTCACCTTGGCGTATTTACCGTACGCCTGCGAACAAAGCTATTATAACATTGAAGGTTAAATTCGTCACATTTGAAGGTAGAGAGAGCGAGAGAAAGAGAGGCTGCTCTGAGTCTGCTGTGTAAACATGCTGTGCTGCATTGAGGTGCAGCATAGTGGAGGGGGGGGGGGGGGGACTAGGGATGTGCCCTGCAGAAGGCCGGCTTGCATGTAACCATTCTGAGTTCCGGTGAAGCATATTGCAGATGTACTCACGAAGCAGTTTATGTATGTTGCATGAGAGAGAGATAAAGTGAGAGAGCGAGAGAGGGCTCGAGAGAACGAGAGATACAGAGAGAGCCTGAGAGAGCTGGAGAGAAGAAGAGAGAGAGAGAACATGAGAAAGAGAGAGAGAGGAGAGAAAGAGAGACTGCACAGTCAGGAGGGAGATGAATAAGGGAGTAAAAGTGGATGACCATTCAAAAAGTTTGAATAATGAATATCAGCATTGTGTGTGTGTGAGCGTGTGTGTGTGTGAGCGTGTGTGTGTGAGCGTGTGTGTGTGAGCGTGTGTGTGTGAGCGTGTGTGTGTGAGCATGTGTGTGTGAGCATGTGTGTGTGAGCGTGTGTGTGTGAGCGTGTGTGTGTGAGCGTGTGTGTGTGAGCATGTGTGTGTGAGCGTGTGTGTGTGAGCGTGTGTGTGTGTGTGCGTGTGTGTGTGAGCGTGTGTGTACTCCCCCTTGTCCCATAGCTTCTTTTACTCCTTTCCTCAGCGCAGGCCTGCATCATTCTAAGGGCGGTGGCCTGCCCTGAAATGAATCAGGATCCTGGTCGTAAATCCTTCAGGATTTCAACACAGACCTATGACACAGACTCTACTTGTAGTCGCTGAAGTCTGGGTCGACTCAAATGAAAGTTAAACTAAACTCTGTCTCTGTAACTGTAAACAACTATAAATGTAAACAATTCATCTTTTCATCTCTACATGTCTCACTTGCGTGGTGTGCAGTTGTTGTCTCGGCCTCTCTGCACAGCGTATGTTTGTCATTACACTCACCATTGCAAATTGGCTCCACAATGTAAACAACAGCTGCCCTATAATGTCTCTCTGCATGGCTGCTTCCTCTATAGAGGATACTGATTGATACTACTGAAATGATAAACTCCTACCGTGTCATATCCTGTAATAACACCCACCCACACACAATCTCTCTCTTCTCCCTGGTCAGGAAAATAATCGTCTTATTAATGTCTGGCCCTGACACTGTTGGGCTTTGCTCGCCCTGGCCAGGAAATCAAAATCCCATAAAGCCTATTGGTCATCCATTTGAATGATGTTTCATGATTGGCCACCATTCACCCGTGACCATGTGGTTGAATTGACTCACTTCCCGAGACAAATCACTCTTGATGTGTTCTTCAATGTGAGTCTATCACCAAGCTTCCTTTGGCTTATAGCTGCCTTTAGGTTAGCGCCTAGCACTAAGCTTGTGTTATACCATTGCATCTCACTGACAGGCTTCAAGGTGAAAATAGACATTCTCATCGTCAGCCAGAAGGGCACTGGGGAGATGAGATAGGATCATTGTTCAGCTCCCAACACATCTCACCGCTCATCCCGCTTGCCTCCTCTCTCTCTCTCACTGGGGAGAGGTAATGTTCAAAGAAAAGAACAATGTCGACAATGATGACTCTACGAGACGCTACTGCTGAGGAATGCCCATGAAGCTACGAAGAGCAATTTTTTTCAGAGAAGGCTAGCATGACACGTTGCTAGCTAACTCGTATGATAAAAGGAAAAATGCTATTCTACCAGCTAGCTGCTGTCATTAAAATGACAAACACTGTAGTTGTAGGGGCATTGAGGTAATCATTTCAGTTTAAGGAAAAAAAAGGGTATCTCTTCACTCTTTTTAAAGAATGGCTGCTTCAAGATGCTTTTCTGTCTCCTGAGATTCATTTCTGAAAGACAACAGGCAGTTGTTATACTTGTATGTCTGCTTTAACCAAAACAAATCTTCCAGCTGTCATTTTCTGCAAATAGGAAATGTGTTAAAACACACAAACAACGCGCTTGGCTCTTCTATCTGACTGACTATCTAGTGTTTTGTTTACCAGAGGCTGTTGTAACCCTAACCAGCTTTCTTCATTAGCAGGTGTTGCACTGCAGCAAATGAGGTGCGAATAGAGGATCGCTAGTCTTTTAGAGAAAGAAGGGATTAAAAAGAGGAGAGATGAGTCAGCAGAGACAAAGGACAGTGCAGCAGTTTCTGTCTTTCTTTCACCTGCCTTCTCTCTCCTCTTGGTGTTCTCTCTCTCCTGTTCTCTCTTAACTCTGCTCTCTCTCTCTCTCTCTCTCTCTCTCTCTCTCTCCTCTCTCTCTCTCTCTCTCTCTCTCTCTCTCTCTCTCTCTCTCTCTCTCTCTCTCTCTCTCTCTCCTGTTCTCTCTTCCCTTTGCTTTCTCTCGCTCTCCCTCGCTCTCTCTCTCCCTCTGCAGTAAAACATGCATGGCTTGTATGAGAAATATGACTCAGCAGAATCCACAGACACGCACGCATACAGGAACACGCATGCAGAAGGTGTAGTCACCTTTCTGCCCTACAGTTGTACTGTACACACACAATGTATCATTTGACAAGCTGTTAACTTATGTTCTCATCTCAGCGAGTGAGTTTAGTGCTCACTCAGTCACTCACACGCGCACACACACACACACATACACACTTGTGTGCATGGAACAGCTCCCTGGGCTGTGAAAACATCACTCTAGGGTTGACACTTTCATCGGGAACAGATTTATCTAGTCATTAGCTACACCTCCAGTGGCATGTGATGGTTGTTCCTGCAGCAGATGAGAACTGCAGTGCTGCGTGTCCAAGGGCGTGTCCAGGCGTACCCCTCCTGGTCCACACTCTCATCTGAGGGGCTGAGCCAAACTGAGCAGGCGGTGGTGGAACGCGAACAGAGTTCGATTCCAACAGGAGAACGAGCGCCGTTGGAACATAAATGCTACGCACGACGGCCCTGTCGCTTGGTTGAAGGGGCCCGGATTTCTGGTGGTCGAGAAATACAGTTGTTACGGGGTGTTGTTTTCCCCCCCGGGGGAGGGGTTTAGGTGGCAAAGCTGAAAAACCCGCGTAGAAAACATAGGGAGGGAGGCACTGACGGAGTGGTGCTATTAATAACCTGGAGCAGAGAGTTCTCCAGTGTAGTTACAGCTCGTAAGAATGTGCTGCGGTACCTTGGCAGGCATGCCGTACACCACACACACACACTCACTGGCTCTGTGTGTCTCTCTCTTTCACACACACACACACACCTGAGTATAATCGTCCACCACCACCTCTGCCACTCCTCCACCTGTTTAACAGCTGGACTACTGCATCTCTGAGGATATATGCTGCTAATGACCACCCAGGCAGGTCAGCGGTTATCCAAAGATGGTATAATTAAACCATGAGGTAATTCATCGCAACCAATAAGAACAAACTGCGGTTTCTGGGTGCAGAAATGAGTGACTAAAACTGGTCAGGTTATTGCCGATTCTATAATGTTTTGTGAGAATTTCCAACGTCACAACTGTTTGAACATTGTTATGAAAAAGTAAAGTGCATTATGAGACTGAATAGCTGTGCTATTTAATTTCATGGCGTCTGATTATACTGTATGATCTCTTTCAAAGTATGTGAAATCTAGGATTTCTGAAGAGCAGCAACTCCATCATCTCACTCAAAGTGACCTGAAACGTGAAACTCAACGCTTTGAGCTTTGGCATGGTTAGGTCGTTAGGCAATCTTTTTGATGTGCCCCAAATCCAATCGCTGTGCCCTTTCTCTGTACCAAGCCAGTCACTTGTCTATGCAGTCACGTCTGTCCATGAAGTGTCACTGGGAATTGCCACTCCCAGGGAATTCTAACAGCGATCCTGTTTCTGGCTGGTCCAGCCCACTCAGGCCTGGTCATTTTGAGAGAAAACAATCAACTTCACATTGACCACAACTGGGAAACATGAACTGTAAATACAAGAAGAAAAGAACGAGCCACAGTGAGTCACCTTCCGGACTCGTCCTGTGAGGCAGAGTTGTTTTCCTCTGAATCCTCCCTGTGTGTTCGCAGTAATGAGTCCCACCTGAATTGGGATCCGAAAGATTCGGGTTCCTCCCTGAGTTGTGGCGTTGACATCGAAAACCCCACTGCAGTGATTAAACCAAAAGTGTAAGCTATTGGCTTAGTCAAAGATGTTTTCTTTGTGTTAATTAACCTGATGTTGCATGTAACCACAGTAGATGAAGGTTACATCTCCAGGCCCCTGTTACGTCAGAAAGAGCAACATTGTGAGGAAGGGTTCAACCGAAGACTTAAGACGTCTTAGAAGACCTACACTTTCACTTGAGTCGACCCAGAAAATATGAAAATCATGAGGCATGTTCACAGATTAGCTTTAGAGTACCGTGTGTATTTAAGAACACACAGGAGTATTGTTTAACTTATTTAACTTATTCTCATGGTGGCACAACTGTTGAACAGACATTCAAGAACGTCAGACATTCAGGAAGACATTCAGACGTTAAAAGACAACAAAGGCAACAGCTCTCATGAAAACAACTTTAGCTAGTCAGTGTTTCCGGAAGACACGTGGTTTAAAGTCTTCATTTTCCTGCATGTTCGTATCTCAGGAGTGCTGAGAGACACCCAGCTGGGCCCTATCCTTTTGTGGCTGCAGGTGTCTACAAAAGTTTAAAGTACACAAGAAAAAAAATACACATGTACTTTTGACAGAACATTGTCAAAAAATATCCACCTGTCTTAACATCTCCACTGAGGTGTTCCAAGTGTGATTTGAAAAAGAAACAGCACTGCCTTCCCCCTGCGTGAAAAGAGGTGGGTGAGATCTTGTCTTTGATCCCAGACCCAGGGGAAACCTGACTGGCTGCGTTTACGTATTCCATTAGATTCCTTTCCTATGATATTCTGGTCTTCCAGCTCCTCAATGTACCACTTGCTACTATTCCGTTT
>NC_085039.1:10668150-10759790 GCF_963692335.1 Osmerus eperlanus
CCAGCAGAGCGAGACAGACGCTCAAGAAGAGAGAGGCAAGAGAGAGAGAGTCGGGGGGGGGGCTATGTCCTCTCACTCACGCACGGCGGTGTGACACAGCAGTTCTCCGTGTCCACGGGGAACCGTTGCAGTGGTTACACGTGCCTTGCACCATCTTCTTTTCGGCTTCACATCTCTCGCAAGAGCGGTCGTTTCATTCAGACGGTCTTTGAAAGTCTTCCGTTGTCATGTCGATAGACTATTTTTAGGCCTGGCGGGGCTTTTGGTGTTGCTAGCTTGGATGCAAGCAACTCAAGAGGTGTTTCACTTGTCCTAATACCTGACAGCCTTCAGTTCCCCTGCCTGTGACTGCTTGTATTAGTGTCCTTATTATTTCCCAGAACCCCCACAGCAGATCACTAAAGATAATGAGAGGCTGTCACAGCCAAAAGATAACCAAGACACCGTGACCATTAGCCACTTCCCATGGAGAATAAATAGCTGTCATTATGCTAAACGTGGCTCTCTTAAACACAACACAACATGCAAATATGACTGTTTTCCAATGAGCTGTTCTTTGTGGCTGTCTGTTATCCTGACAGTCCTGTGAAATGTGCTTTTTGGCTTTTGAACGTGGTCAACTGATTTAGTTACTGGTCCGTGCCTTTAAACTGGTGTCTGATCCATATATTTATTATTATTATTTTTTATAAATTTTTATCTCAACACCGCATACACCAAAGCAACCCTGTTACTGTGTGTGTGTCTGCATCTCTGTGTGTGTGTGTGTGTCTGCATCTCTGTGTGTGTGTGTGGGTGTGTGTGTGTGTCTGAGTGTGTGTGTGTGTCTGCATCTCTGTGTGTGTCCGTGTGTACATCTGTGTGCGTGTGTGTCCGTGTGTGTGTCTCTGTGTGTGGGTTGGCCTGCCTGTCCAATCTGAGCGGTGCTTTCGCGAGGCACTTTGTGCACAGCGGGACATTAGCAACAGTAACCAAGGCAACGGTAGCTGCTAGCAACCCAATTAACACTATGTTTACAGGTGCAGATGAGACACATTTGTCAAGTAGGTTTAGATTCCATCGTTATGTTCTATTTAATGTTTCTTTCCTCTCTCTTTTTTCATATGAGAACAATTGATTTAAAAACGACAACTCCCTTTAGGATTTGGGAGGTGAATTATAATGGGCAGCTTCAAAGCCCCAGATAAAAAAAAGAACTCTAGTGATGTCACCCAGGCACGGAAACGCCCATCTCCACGTAAAACCGGAAACGTCTCATAAATCCGACTCTGAGCAGTGTGATGGAAAGTTCAAGCTGCACATTTCCTGTTGACGTCATCGCCATCACTGGGGGTGGACCTCTGAAGATGCTGGATCACTGTTTAACGAGACCTCTGAATGTTGCCATGCCATCATTCCGCTCTCTCGCTGTCCAGGAGAGGAGAGAGAGAGAGAGAGAGAGAGAGAGAGAGAGAGAGAGGGGGGGGGGGAAGAGGAGAGGAGACCTCAACCAGGTGATATATGGCAGGAGGGTGAAAGCAGCAGCCCCATGCATATTTCATGACCTGTGATAGGAGCAGAAGGATTGCAATGGATGTGTGTGTTTGTGTGCATGTGTGTGTGGATGTGTGCTTAGTGGCTACAGAGAATCTTTGGCTGCTTGTGGGTGTCTGCAAATGCGAGCCGTGCACTTGTGCGTGTCAGCAGGTGTGTGTGTGTGTGATAGGTTAGCCCGAGAGTGAGGGTGATAAATGGAGTTCTCCCACAGACATGGTTCAGGGGTTAGGTCTGTGGGTGATTCAATTTCATTAAAAGACACTCCAGGCAGGTTTCAAACCATGACAACAGGGAATATCTTTATATATAACGTCGAACCTGCTTACTGGTACAGCATTTCTTTTTTTCTCTCTCAGTCCTCTGGGAAGCTTTTGAATAATGTATTTCTGGTTAGTGATTCACTGTTTTGCGCATGAGCTACTGTGACAAATAGATGTATAAATGCACACTCGAAACTTTTTTTTTGCTTGTGTGTGTATGTGGGTGTATGTGTGTGTACCATCAAGAACATGCATCAGCGCTCATAGGTATCTGAGAAAGTGCTTGCGTGGGTACCTAAGTGAAGTGTGTGAGCACGCATGTGCGTCCTGAGAGTGTGTTCACCCTGGGTGGGACGTTACCAGTAGGAACGATGGCATTGATTGGTCACTGAGGACCACATGAGGTTTATGGGCCTTCCACAGCACGAGTTTCGTTTCCAGCAGATACGCCATCAGAGAGAGAGAGAGAGAGAGAGAGAGAGAGAGAGAGAGAGAGAGAGAGAGAGAGAGAGAGAGATCCATCACTGGTCAGACACTCACATGATAAAACATGGCTCTCTTCTCCCTCTCTCTGAGGAGGAGACAAGACTGGGAGAGATGTGTGTGTGTTGTGTGTGTTGTGTGTGTTGTGCGAGGTAGAAGAAAAAAAAAGAGAGGACAAAGAGTGTGAGAGAGCGTGAGAACGTCCAACAAAGGAAAGCGAAGGTGGGGAACGAATGGAAAAGAGAAGGGTAAAGGTAGAAGAAGTAGAGTCGAGGGAATACCCAAAGTGTGTCTGGAAGTTCATGACCTCCCTGAGTCATTCTCACTGGGAACTTGAGTTGGCATGCGCTTCTAATACGCAAGCTAGCTACAGTACACAGGTTATAAAGAGTTTTCCCCCCCACTTGGGCGTGCCTAATGCCTCCCTCTAAATCAGCAGGGCTTGATTGCACTTCGTTCTCACAATCCAAAAATCCCGGAACACTGACAGAGGGCTGACTAAGAGGATCACGAAGAAAATAGAATCCAGATCAAACACTCAGGAACCCAATAGAACACATTTTTGGGGGCGAGGTTCTTCCAGTTGTTACAAATGGTTCTTTACAGTATTGAAACCTTTCTCGCTGTATAGGCTGTACATTTGAAAACATGTATGTGCGGTAAAAACATGCTGACTTTAGCAGCGCATAAGCCGATAGCACGCTACAGTGATTTTAATTCAGTTGGTTCTCTGATTTGAAAGCTAATGGAAATTTGGGTACAGCGACGCACAAATAATCCCACTCCCATAGTCCAGTAGACCTGCATGTTTTAGATGTTTCCCTGCTCTAACACACCTAATTCAAATGAATGGTCTTTAACAGGCTTCAATATCTGAAATATCTAAAACATGCAGGACAGGGGGTACTTGAGGACCAGGGTTGAGAACCACTGCACTAGACCGTAGGCTACCATTCCACATTCTCTGCCTTCTACATTCCCTGACTACGTTTGTCTTGTCCTAACTTAAGACAACACTAACTGACCAGTCTGAATCTAACTGAGTCTCCAACAATGAGACTGTGTTAACCCCGTGAGCTGAAGCCTCAACAGATGCGAACATGTCAGACTAGGCTTCGTATCGTCCTTCCCACACCCCGATTCTCTCTCAGTACGACACGGGCCAGGGTTGCCAGGTTTGGCCCAAAATAGCTGAAGTTGAAGCACTCTCATGTTCTTCTGCTTCGAGGAGCCTGTTTCATAACGGGCCTTTTTACACTGGAGTGTCAGGAGGGATTGCAGGGGTATAAATCTTTGAAGAACTGCAGTGCACGTCACACACACACAGAGCCAGGCCCACCATCCACAGACAGAGAGAGAGAGTGGCTCAGAGGAAAGATCTACAAAGGCCCAGGACATGGAGGTGTGTGTCTGTGTGTCTGTGTGCGAGTGTGTGTGGGCACATTGTGGGGTGCGGCAGAGCTGACAGGATGTCAGATGGAATGTGTGTGTGTGTGGCTATGATGTATGGTCCTCTGGTCTTCGAAGTGTGTATCGAGTGAGTGCGTGCGTTTGGGCATCTCGGTTGCGTGACTGTTAGCGCGTGTTTCTGTGTGTCCGTGTGCCGTACGGTTGTGTGTGTCTGCGTGCGTGCAGGTGAGATGTGTGTGTAGTCGGTATTTGTACGTTCGTGCGTGTGTGTAACAGGGGGTGACAGTAGGTGTGTTGTGTTTAAGAGGAGCCACAGAGGTCGACAGCGGGGGATCTATCATATATTTGTAGGTCCCTTCACACCTTGGCCCTGGAGAGAACAGAACCACTATAAGGCATCAGGGGTCAAGGTGACGGCACATTTATTCATCCTGTTGTCTACCAGTAACAGTTCCCAACTGACATGAATCAAACTAATGAGTTTCCCTTCAGGATTCCCTTCAAGGTCGACGATTTTTAACTGGAAGTTTATGGTCATAACTTAAGTCAGCATCCTAGAAGGCATCTTTTGAAAAAATCCCTAAGAAAAAATCTTCCAAGTGAGTGAGTAAATGGACTGAAAGGTATAGGCCATTGACTGCCCATGTTAAAATCAGGTCCTTTTTGTGTCATCATTTAACACTAGCTGGATCATAATGGATGTCCATCCACAGCCAGTGCTGCCTCATTAGCCTAACTTTGGATCCTGCACAATCATTTGTTTTATGACTAACACTATGTGGCAGCCAACATTTTTCATTTCCATCCAATTATTGTAAATAGCCAGTCACTAATCATATTACAAGAATGTCCTACAAGAACAATGACGTTACACCCAGCATATACAGTACAAGATGACAGCAACCCTTTAGGCCATCACAACTAAATTACCCTTCCCTTAGCCCACATTGTTATGGTGGATGTACGCTGTACAGTATACTCGATGAGGAAAAGCAGCACCCACCACACGAGACATATGGGCTTCATAATGTCAAGTCTTTATTGGTATGTGCCATACAGCAGTAAGGTACAGAGTATGATAGTATGTCAACTACATTCAGTTTACTATGCTTTTTTTTCTCAATACAATTTTCATGTTACGGTAGCTCTAAAGTCAACGCGCGAGAGAAACACATTCCAGAACAGAACCATACACAACGCACATACGGCCAGACACACAGACCGAGCCGCTGGTGTATTAAGGCATTTTGACATCCTACAGCATTCGTTTCCATGTTTTGTTTTTGTGTATGGACGGTTTCCTGTTGTTGCGTGGCACGTAAAGTTGTCGCACATGCATTTAGAAAAGTTTGGCAGTGCTGTAGTAGTAGTAGTACTAGTTGTGAGAAGTTTTTTTTTTTTTGCAAAGGTGTGCTGCAATGCTCTTTAGACAACTGTGACCTTCCTGTTGTAAAATATCCATCTGATCTATAAACAAAAAGACTTCTGACTCAAACTTGTTGTTGTTGTTTTTACCTGTACTCGTACTCGTAACTGTAAAACCTCAAGCTAGACTTCTGCATGTACTTCTACCTAACTCTGCCAGTTTCTCTCCGTTTCTCCCCTCACCCTGGGACTCGATCAGGAAATGGTCAGTCAAACTTCCAGATTTGTCAAACTATCTCCCTCGATGAGTTTTCACAGGCCACTGGGCAAAAACACAAACGCACATCGACTGTCATAAACAGTGCTCAAAGTAAAGGTTTAGCTATAACCTATTCAAACTGCGACCAAATCTCAGTGTCACCCTGCTATACAGTGCGTAGTAACCATTCCCGAGGGTAAGTGCAGCTAGCCAGGGCTTGGGTTGCCATGACAGACTTCAAGAGAACGTACAAGTGTATTTGTGTTTAAATCTGGCAGTGCACAAGAAGGAAAATAAAAAAAATCTACAAGTTTTGGTTTTTTGAAGGATTAGCGAGGTCGGAACTACAACACGTCATCAGTTTTCAGTCATGGCTCTTTAGTAAAGAGAAAAGTGAGAGGTCACGGCATTGTTCAGCTCATCATTGTTGTTTGTTGTTGTGTTGTTGTGTTCCTAAGGCTTAGTGACGTGGTATGGAGTCTGGAGTTCAAATGTGCTTCAGGCATCTGCAATGGCACATGTGCAGTGAGGGTGGAGGGATGGTGTTGTGCATATGATTCCATCACACCCTATCGGTTCATTCAGAAGCCCATGCATTTGTGCTAAAACGTCATACACTACTCAGGCTTTTTAGTCAATTGATTAGAGCGGATCAGTAGAAAGGATGATAAAGGTAGCTCATTCTCTCTTTCTTTCTCTCTCTTTCTTTCTTTCTTTCTTTCTTTCTTTCTTTCTTTCTCTCTCTCTCTCTCTCTCTCTCTCTCTCTCTCCCTCTCTCTCTCTCTCTCTCTCTCTCTCTCTCTCTCTCTCTCTCTCTCTCTCTCTCTCTCTCTCTCTCTCTCTCTCTCTCTCTCTCTTTCTGTCAATCTCTCTTTTTACCTCCCTGCCTGCTTTTCCATCCCTTTTGTCTCTCCCTGTATTCTCACAATCTGATAGTCAATACCCGATGGGATACCACATCAAGATTGTTTTGCAAGTGCCCTGAAAAAGAACCTTCATCATCATCGTCAATACTCGCATATGTTACGTCAGAAACGATTCGCTAGGTCACACTCCAAGCTATAGAGTCAGTCTCAGGTCTAGCCTACTGACTAACAAGCACATACGATGTCATGAGGGGGTTAGAGAAACACAAAGACGTTAAGCATGGGCGAATGGGGAGGGACTATTCCTATTCGATTCACACTGAACCATCCCGTTGAATGGACGATGGCCCAAATACAGTCAGTCGCCATGCAAGCATGAGATATACATACACCATGCAAATTACTCAGAGGTTATTACTAGGTTTCGTCTTTCTTGCTTGCTTCAAGTTTGTCTCAATGGGTCGACTAAACGCGGTGAAGAGCAACCCTGGAGAGGAACGACCAGCTTTTGTGTTGTGGTCTAGAGTGGTCTTCAGTGGGGACGGGTCACCCAGCTGTACACTGCTGTCATGCGGAATTGAAATGACCAGGATGGTGAGACCAAGGACAAGCCTTGAGATATACTAGGAGATTGTGTTCAACGTCTCCCAGTAGCTACAAGAGATTTAGGGATTATAAAGGATTACAGCAAAATGGCTCAGCAGTAAAGCTTGGTTGGATATACTGGCTTTTATTCATTTTGATGTGCTCCTTCAAGAACGTACTTTAACTACTCCATAACTCTCGTCTCAATCAAAGTGCTATATTGTCACATGGTAGGTGTTGAAATGCGAAAAGGATTGTTTACGAGCCGGCACCTTTTCGAATGATCTTGATTCCTTTTGAACGTGCACAATGACACACTTGCACACACACACACTCCCTTGGAATGTGTCGGAAAAGAACGTCTAGCTCGGCAGTGCACTAGGATATGCAAAATCAACGCAAGCACGGAGCGATTGGAACCGTCGAATGTCGCACTGTATGTGCCTGCATAATGATTACTGGAAGTGTGAAGGCTGTTGTCTATACTGTAAAGTGAGTGATCGAGTGTGGAAAGAGAGAGAGAAAGAGTACTGTGAATGGATAGTGAATGGTTATAGTAGAGTCAGAGTTATTGGATTCCTCTCTGAGAGCACCCCTGTGGGAGGGAAGAGGGGAAAGGGGGGAGGGAAGAGGGGAAAGGGTGGGGCTCCCCGATTCCAAACCGACCCCTAGACTCCACACTCTTGTCGGGATCTGAGACAAATATGACACAACTACGTTTAAAAGCACATCCGACCGATCGGAGGCCTGTGTAGATCTCATACAACGCTCCCCCCCCCCCCCCCTTAACCCGCATCCTCTCATCCCCTCAAAACTCCTCAAGTGTGGGTCCTAGCGATGGGGTTTGGAATTGGGCAAGGGACGGAGAGAAGAGGGAGGGGGGGTTCTCTTAGGGGCATTTTAGTTTTTGGGGCTGCTGTCGCTGGATTCCTGCTGCTTCTCCGTCTTCTTGGAGGTGACCACCGTCTCCTCGTACATCTCCCGCTGGGAGGAGGAGATCTTGCCGGACTTGCTCTGCTGCTCCTCGTCCTTGCCTTCCTTCTTGGAGACCTTGGAGCCCCCGGAGGAAGAGGTGTACATGCGGGCCTGGTAGTTGTAGTTCTGGCCGCCGGGGCTGGGGTAGGTGATGCCCGTGCTAATGCGGGTCTCCTCCCCTTCCAGGAGTTTCCTGGAGGGACAGAGAGAGAGAGAGAGAGAGAGAGAGAGAGAGAGAGAGAGAGAGGGGGGGGGGGGTGCAGAGAGCGTTGTCGAAAGTGGGGGAGGGAGATGGGAGGCGGAAGGGAAAGTGTGAGATTTTCAAGTATTTTTAATAGACAAATTCTCTCTCTCTCTCTCTCTCTCTCTCTCTCTCTCCTGGTTTCGTACACAGTCATAAAACTGCAATAGTATAGGTGTTAGAGTTAGCCCTGTACCTGTAAGCAGCTATTTCAATGTCCAGTGCCATCTTGACATTCAGCAAGTCCTGGTATTCCCTCAGGTGACGAGACATCTCACCCTTAGTGGTCCTCAGATCGTTTTCCAGCTGGGCCATGGAATCCTAGATCCACAAGAATGGAGTTGTGTGAGGGTTGCGCAACGTCCTGAACAACGAATTCACTTTGCAAATGTGTTTTCTTTCTTCATGTTTGTTGCTTATTCGCTTAAAATGTGCTACTGATAAACAACATGTGAAGGAGCTCCACAACAATAAGTCACATAGAGCGGTTCTCACTGAGCAGATGACCTGAGTGATAAATCATTTCAGAACCTTGGACAGCGAATGATCGTTCTCGGTCACATAGATTGATGCTTTTTATTGCGAGACTGCCAAGATTATTATTTGTTTACAAATCTTATCATATCTTATTTCATAATACACTTCACATACGGTAGCCTAACCAGTAACGACAGACCCAGGTGACACAACGTTAGCGAATCACCGGGTATTAAACACTATGGACAGAGAATGGAGACCATAGACACCCACACAAATGCATGAAATGCAAAATGTAACAAAATGTATTGCGTAATCATTAAGCTGTACCACATACATCGAACAACCTAGGTGACGAGAAATCTACAAGTCCAATTTTAATTTGACTTAATAAACTGAATACATGTACTTAATTGACCGAAAAAACTACCTCAATAAAGATTAACTTTATAACTGCTTCTTAACGTTTTACATTACACATGTTAAAGTTGAAAGTAAAAAAAAAAGGTTTCTGACCTGGTAGTTGCCAATCTCATTATTGTGCCTGTCTTCCATCTCCTGGAGCTGCCTTTCCAGAGACTCGTTGGTTCCCCTCAGACTCTCGATCTCGATGGTCTTGGACTGCAGCTGCCTCCTGAACTCGTTGATCTCCTCCCTGCTCGTGCGCATCGCCTCGTTGCTGCGAGTGGCCTGCTCGTTCAGGTCGACAAACTTGGACTTGTACCATTCCTCGGCGGACTGCAGGTTCTTGGACGCCATGGACTCGTACTGGCCGCGGATCTCCTTGAGGGCTGAGGTGAGGTCAGGCTTGGCCACCTCCATCTCGACCGACACCTGGGAAGCCTGGATCATGTTCATCAGCTCGGTCACCTCCTCCTCGTGCACCTTCCTCAAGAAGTTGATCTCGTCCAAGAGAGACTCCACTTTCTTCTCCAGGTCCAGACGCACCATGGTCGCGTCGTCCACGTCCTTCTTGAACGCCTTGAGGTTCTGCTCTGCCTCTTCCCGAGCGCGGTACTCGTCCTCGTACTTGGCCCTGAGTTTCAGGAGGTCTTCCTCGATGTTGTCGCGCTCGATCATTATCTGGGACTTCTCCCCGTTGACTTCCTCCAGCTGGGAGCGCAGCTCGCGGATCTCTTGCTGGTACAGGTCGGCCAGACGGGAGGGCTCGTTCTGCCGCCCACGCAGGGTGACAAGCTCGGTCTCCAGGACCTTGTTCTGCTGCTCCAGGTTGCGCACCTTGTCGATAAACATCGCGAAGCGATCATTGAGACCCTGCATTTGCTCCTTCTCATTGGTACGGATGATCTTGAACTCATTGTTGAGTGCGCTGCTTTGGGTGAGATCAAAGTTTTCCATAGACATAGGCATAGCTGAGTAGGAGCGGCCGGACCTCTTGTATGATCCCAGTGAGGGGGCATTGCTCCTGGATTGGGAGCTGGACCTGTAACCGCTGCGTGAAGCATTAGTCATCCGTGATGGGGAAGCTGAGTAGCGGGGAGACTCCCCGAAAATCTTCCGGTAGGAAGAGGCGGAATTCACGTCAGATCCGTAGTAGCTCATCTTGGCAAGTAACGAGAGGGAGCAGAGCGGCGGGTGCGACCTCTTTTTATAGTGGGACCGTCCCAATCAATAATTAACGTAAGCTGATGGCAACTTCCATCCTGACCCACCGCAGATGCGTCATGTTATGAGACCTATGTTTCAAATAATAAATGTAATATTTAACTGTTAACTCGCAATTAAAAACAGTTTAAACGAGCTGTTGACACACCCACTAGCGACCCTTATACCTTTTTGTGGGTGCTGAACTCCATGGATGGAACTGTCCGTTTTGGCGCAGTGCTGATGTCAGCAATAGAAATTGTATCGCCTACAGCCACACACCTCTGCAAAGACATGTCCACTAAAAGTGTCGAATCTAATTAGGCTATAAACAGTTGTGTCTGATTTGTCTGATTTGGGAAATGGACAGCATTATTGCATCGTTTTTCACAAATGTCGCTGGTCTGCTCTAAAGTTGTAGGTTGGATGAGAAGCCATGTCATTGTCCTCAGTATATTTGAAAATTCTAGTTGTATATTAAGTTCAGCATTTAGTCTCCTTTCATAAGACAACTAGACCTAATAAAAAGACAAACCTGAAGGTTGTTTCCAATGGCCTGTAATAGTATAAATGCACTACATGTACGTCATCTATTTGCGTTTATTACAGTTTGATACAGCTGAGATTATGTTTAGTTCATCATAGACTTTTGATAGTGTTCTGTCCAAATGACACCCTATATTCGAGACTATATCCGACACTCCAATGTAGTGTACTACTGCCATCTGTTGGCTGAAATATAGGCCTACTACAAGAACTGGTCAGGTCTGCTGTGCAATACTGATTGTATTGAATAGATGTAAAGACAAATGGACACCAGGTCTTTAAATTAACTCATAAATTGGATGGCTTCTCTGAAAAATAACATTTAAGTCAGCCTACAAATGCAACTTAATTTAGGGATTTATTTAGGGATTCAGATAAAGTCCACAAGGTAGCATGGCTACTTTGTGTTCATGATGGACTTTCATTTAGTCATTTAGCAGACGCTCTTATCCAGAGCGACTTACAGTAAGTACAGGGACATTCCCCCTGAGGCAAGTAGGGTGAAGTGCCTTACCCAAGGACACAATGTAATTTTACACGGCCGAGGAATCGATCCGGCAACCTTCTGATTAATAGCCCGATTCCCTAACCGCTCAGCCACCTGACTCCCGTTGTGCTGTTATGGAATTGTTAGCCGGACATTCATTTATGATTTCATTCATTTATTCATTTATCCATTGCCTTTGATGACAGGAACGTTGAAGCCCTCATAAGAAATCATATCATTGGCCTATGTATGACACATATCGTCCCTCCCCTTTTACCAATACAAGATGAAGCAAAACACCGCCCACTATCTTATAACAACTACCACCAGCAGAGGAGCTCGACTTGAAGCAAGAACTGCGAAAGAGTTTTAACTGAAGAGTACAGGCATCACAGTGCTACTTGTTTTGAGAGGACACAGCGTTTCTCGTTTTTCCACATTTTGCTATTAGTTTGATCGTGCATGCAGCGCATGCCCAGATTATCTGACGGTGCAGTTGTTGCTTTATCGTTGAACAGAGAGGTGAGTATCCAGAAATATGTCCACTAAATCCGCTTTTGTTCCTGCAGCTGTCTGTATCGTACAAGTCCTTGTTTTTCTTTCAACAAAGGGACGGCCAGAGATTGACTTTGAATACTACCTTAACAAGTCGCGAAAAATCGTGTCAAATGTTAGCAATTACAGCAAGCTATACTAGCTAGCTAGCTAGCCGTTCTCGTACAGCAGACTAGCTACTGATACTGTAGATAGACTACTAGTCTCTAGATACCTGGTTCTCCAGCAGGGGCAAGCGGAGGCTGAGGTGGACTAGCTAACAACAACAGCAGCATCAGCGGGGCCTAGCTCTTGCAGCCAGATCAGAAGATCTGAAAGGTGATTTGACAGACTGCCCTGGTGGTAATCAGCTGTTCTGCACGCTATTGTTGTCTGGAAACTCAACGAACTGTCTCTGCCGGTATTAACATAAGCAGGACTGGAGTGCCAATCGTTCAAATGCTATTAATGTTTAGCTGGTGTCGGAGGTCCAGAATGGCCCGTAGAACCAGTGGGACCAAATCACCATCTCAGTGCTTAACTGAACCAGTTGAAAGCCAGTTTAGTTGACTACTGCGTAACGTGATGTCAATTTGTTTCGGTTTGAAGCACTTAATTTTACGGTGTTGATTTGTCGGGACAAGTCTCTCTCCCTCACCCCTCAAGGCTCCAGTCTGTTTGTGTGTGCCAGCCTGTAGGAGTTATTATACTGTTAAAGCTGACATCAGCATTTTCCCCTGCCCCCAAAAGACACTGCATTTGAGAAACCATCAGCCATGAAATAGCCCACATTTCCCAGAAACGGATAAAAAAAAAAAAACGTTTATTTATAAATTTTTTCCACCATGACATTTTCTCCCAGGCATCTGAAGGCCTTTTCTGTTTAATCTATAACCTACACGTTACACAATAAAATAAGATGCTTCCATAATTTATGAAAGATCGTTTTTTTGTCCCTACAAATCATCAGATGCAGCTAAGTTTGATCCAATTTGATGTGTCGGTATTAATGCACACCTTAAACTCCTATGGCTTTATCACCCAAACATCTCACAACTGAGAGCTGCCTTTGAATTTCTTGTGAGTTGCCCAACGTCAGGCTATTCATTAAGCCACCCCAGGATGATTACATCCATCAGGCTTCATTCATCCACTTTTATCCGTCGTTACTTAGTCACGCACAGAAACACTGTGAATGGATGTGTGTCGTTTGATGTGATGTGCAGCTCCAGTGATGAAGCTAGCCCAGGCTTTAAAACAAGGAGTAATGAGGGATGAAGCAAGATTGTAGGGCTCAGTCGTTCTTTTGTTTACCGAACAAAAACACCCCGGTTCAGAAAAGGTACAGTTAAACCCGTTCTGATTTCTCTGTCATTTTCTGCATGACAATACACAATCACGTTTCAAGAACCTATGAAACCTAAGGTGTTCTGAAGACGTCTGACAACGTCTGGTGGAACCTTGTGGAATACATTTAGTCATGTAGCAGACGCTCTTATCCAGAGCGACTTACAGTAAGTACAGGGACATTCCCCCGAGGCAAGTAGGGTGAAGTGCCTTGCACACGTTTTTTGCACGGCCGGGAATCGAACCGGCAACCTTCAGATTACTCACAGAATACTGTGAAGGCAGAACCTGCCATCATGTCTCTCTGTCCTTCTCTGCTCCTTTCTAGACAGCCCTTTGAGAGGATTTGAAGATGACCACTTCCTGGAGTGACAGACTGCAGAACTATGCAGACCTCCCGGCCAACATGGATGGCCTGGCCATGAAGAAGTACAGGAGAGAGGCCTACCACAGGTATGCGCTGCGTTAGCATTAGCCCCACTAGTCATGCCAGCATCACTGAACAGCCCCATGACGCTGAATGCTATGATGCTAACTGGGCTAGCTAGGCTATCACAGATACTCCATAGGATAAGTTCATACTAGCAGGTTCTACAAAGGGCTCTTAGCTCTGTCAGTGTCAACTGGTCCACAGCAAAACCGGATGACGTGAGTGAATGTTGACATGAGTGCTTCAGTAACCGTTAGCTTACCCTGAGCCCACAGGATTGCTCTAATAGGGAAGTCCCCGACAGTGCTTCTGTCCCTTGCAAGTGGTTGTGGTTCTTTGACCAACCAACTCAAATGTAGGATTTTTTTAAATCAATGACTTTAAGCAAAACAGTTCAACTGTTCATTACTTAGTGGTGGATTTTGTTAGGTCACTAAAAGGGTCTGTATAGCCTAGTCCTAGATTAATATATTTTCTAAAAACCCATAATGATTCTGGGGAGTGTGCACTAATTCGGTTGACACACATTCCGGTCTCTGGGGATTTGAACTCCCACTTCCTGCCTGAGGGGCCCTTGAAAGCCACAACCGTTGCACCAACTTCCTGTTGAGTGTGACACAAACTATCGCCTCCTCCATGTCCAAATTCGATAAATAAATCATCTAATTGATTGACATCAAAAAAGACATCATCCACTCATAAAATAGGTTACAGTGTTTTGGCAGAAAATTACTTTTAAGTAATTTACTTTTAGTAATTGGAAAATGAGAGACCACTAAAATAGATGGACTGTGGTCCATTTATCTAATGATAGGACAAGCCCCGTGGCCAGCCTCACTGAGTGTTGGGCCAGAGGAGGGAATGAAGTCCATTTGAGGGTGATAAATGCCGGCTTGTTGTGCAATGTCTAACCCGTACTAAAAGTGTGTGTGTTGGCTGGAGGTGGAGTTGCATTCCATTGTATAATTTAGTCACAGCAACTCTAAAGCTGTCAATTTATTTTATCTTTGTCCCTCCTCTGTCAAACGATCAACAAACACACACACACACACACACACACACACACACACACACACACACACACTATCTCCTTCTGAAGCAGTGCTGGATTCTTCTCCTTTAACCTAATCACTGCCGTTGAAGGGGGGGGTGGTGGTGGGGGGTGGTGGTGGGGGGTGGTGGTGGTGGGGGTCCTCCACACGTAAGATAAGAGGCTTGTGAAAGAAAAATCCGTCCAGATTGTCACACTGTGGTGGGACTGAAAGAAGGGTTCTCTGTGGGCCTGCTCACATGGCCGTTTTAAAGCCCCTGTCAGCAAAGGTTCCAAGTTGAGGAGGACTCTAGGATTGCCTCTCCCTGTACACACCCCCCCCCCCCCCACACACACACACATTTTGTCAATAACAGCTCAGCAGGCATGCCGCCACTTGTGCAACCTTTGTAGCCAGTTGTCCACTATTTACCTGAACATGGACCGGTTTCATAGTAGTTCACATAAAGGCCCCATGAACTTCAAGACCTTTTGTACTTTGATTCTCAATACAGAGAAACGGTGGCTCATTATTCAGCTGATAGTAAGCCTAAAACAAAAGTTATAAAGATATAACTGTGGTAATGACTCATTAAGGCACGTTTTACATTGTTTATTTTCTGTAGGAAAAGGTTATGATTATAGCACGGACATAAAAAGTAGACTGACTCGAACTCCTGAAATATGGTTTGAGAGATTGTAGTTTTCCCCTACTCAAAGACTATGCAGTGTTTCCCATACCACAGAACAATACTCTGGTCTACCCTGAACTTAAAGATCCTAGTATTGGTTTGAAGGAATTCTCAAGCCAAAGGCGTCGCATGGGACTTTTCCTTCAGTGAAAACAACCTCCTCCCTAAGAGAGGGTGGCAACCTGCTTCCACCTGACTTTTGATTGTTCTGGATGTCTTTGAGGGCTAACAAACAAACAAACAAACAAAGTTAAAAATAACCCCCCCCCCCCCCCCCCCAACAACAACCAGGCGACAACAGAGAATGAAGCGGAAAGGTCACAATCGTTTTTGCAACAAGTCAGGGGAAAAAAACCCTGTGAATGGCAAGGAAGCGAAGAGAGAAGGGTCTTTGTGTTTGGGCTATAGTTGCTGTCTGTTTACTGGGGCCGGGCAGGCCAACAGGGGGTCAATCGCACGTTTAATCGCGTTCAGAATGCATCGCCAGTCTTCGGGTGGGTCTGGATCTAAATGGCAACTGGTTCACTATGGGTCTGCTGCCAGGTAAGACTGTGTTTGTAACCGGTATTTTATTTTTATATATATGTTTGATCAGTGTTTTGTGATATTTTGTATTATTGGGACTTTTGGTGTGTTGGAACGCACTAAGCTGGGGTATTTTCTAATGAGTTCATATTGAGTCCAAGCTGAAGACTACAGCCTTTTTGTAAATCCATGATATTTCCGAAATATCCAAATATTTCCGAATCCAAATTTCTGAATAGACTTGAGTATACTGTAGTTGTGTGTCTGGAAACATCTACATACCTTATTAGAGATGATCACATTTCTGTTGACATCATCTGTTTATGGTAGAGTTATTGACATGAGTCCCCATAGCCAGGTCTTATGTGAGCAGAGAAATACTGTCAGTGTACTAAAGTTCCTCCAGCTAGTATTAGCGACGAAGCTAAGTCAACCCGCTACACCCGGGCCTTGCAGAGGTGGGGAGGGGAGGGGGAGGGGGGGGGGTGTGTGTGGCGGAGGCTAGCTAGCCTGGAGTTAGCCAGGCAATGTAAACAATGCAGACCGCTCCTGACATGTCCCGCCCCCCCCCCCCCCCTCCTTCTGATTTACCACCACTGACAGTTGAGCTGGCTCAGAGGACGTTAGCGATGCCAGGCTCAGCTCCTACTGCCTCAGTGCTGCCAAGGCTCCTTCAAGGGGAGCTTGCCTGCCTGCCTGCCAGTCTAGCTTTGACACGTTCAACTGTGAACAATAACCGCACTCTCCTTCCCAGCAGCTATGTAGCTCCCCAGTGAAACGTCACCGCTAGTCTTAACTTTTTCTTCGTACATTTATTTCGATGACGTCGTGCGTCCACCTGTTACCTCGACTGGGGCGGGGCCGTTCCTCTTTCCAGTCCTGTTCTAACTGCCCTCCTGTGTATGCCCTGCTGCAGGGTGTTCGTCAACAGAAGCTTGGCCATGGAGAAGATCAAGTGCTTCGGCTTTGATATGGATTACACTTTAGCAGGTAAGCGCAAGTCCACCCACCCACGCAGCCCCGACCCTCCCCACCCACCCTCTCCGAAGCACCCGCCCAGCACAGCGTCAGTCGCTCCTGAACAGGCTGACTCGGTCAGCTCCCCAGTTGGCATAGCAACTCGTCAGCTATATTGATTTTCCCTTTCGCGTGTTGACAAAGCACGCCGGTCGGAACGAGCGCGCGTGTCACTCGATAAGGCTGTCCGCGTGTGTGTGTGTGTGTGTGTGTGTGTGAGGAGAGGACAGGCAAGGGGAGGTGAGGTGAGGTTGTCCTTCGGGGAACAACATGAAAAGCCATTCCCTATCTGCCTCTGGAGGCATTCAGAATGTGAGGGGTGCCCTGGCACTGTCGCCGCCGTCGGAACGGGACAACAAGGACCGGAAACGCGTCTGTGAAACGGGCCTATTTCGACCTCACGTGGGTGAGGAACCTAGAATGGTCTTCAGCTCTGACTTACTCCTCGCCACAGTGGCATAACTACACAGTACCACCAGGTTTTTTTTATTAGGCCACTGGTTTGGCTGTAAGGAAGTCAATGGATGCCTCGTTCCCCTCTTGACCAATTGTCTGTTTTCAGTGACCCCCCACGCCACTTCAAATGATTCGGTGTGCCTCACCTTGTTCACCCAGATTCCAAACTTGACCCCCCCCACTTTGAAGATTCTTAACATGCCTGAGTGAGTCAGCTACAATATAGTGGGAGCCTCAACCAAAGTATATTGGTCTCGCATCTAAAAATACAGACCTTTCCCTGACTTTAAGGAAACTGCTCACCCCTGCCATGGCTGGGGGTGATGGATCCCGTTAGAAGAGAGATCACTTGCACCCATCCACCCTCCAGAACTTCCCCCTGGTCTCCCTGCCCCCCTGGTCTCTAAGCCTTCCCCCTGGTCTCCCTGCCCCCCTGGTCTCTAAGCCTTCCCCCTGGTCTCCCTGCCCCCCTGGTCTCTAAGCCTTCCCCCTGGTCTCCCTGCCCCCTGGTCTCTAAGCCTTCCCCCTGGTCTCCCTGCCCCCTGGTCTCTAAGCCTTCCCCCTGGTCTCCCTGCCCCCCTGGTCTCTAAGCCTTCCCCCTGGTCTCCCTGCCCCCTGGTCTCTAAGCCTTCCCCCTGGTGTCTCCCCCCCCCCCTCCCCCCCGGTCTCCCTGCCCCCCCCCTCCATAGCTCCAAGCCCGGGGGTAGAGAGATTTTTAAGGAGGGTCAGCTGTTGACACGCTCTCCTTTATGGGCGACCATAACCAAGTGACAATGTTTACAGGACCGGAGAGGGGGTATCAAGTCTCGCTCGGTGCGGCCGAGTCCGGTTGCAAAGCCTCTAGATGACATCCCTAGCACCTCATGGCCCACAGGGGCAGGGTTCCTCTTGCGGTTAGAACGGACATGGTCGGCATGTCAGCGCGGTCATTAGGAGATGGGAGCCTGTCATTGGAACTTTTTATCTAAGATGACTGCAGTTGTTTACTTTCTACAGGCGGTGAGGTCATAGGCTAGGTCTAGTTTGTCGACTGATGGCACCTCAAACGTGTCTCAGTTTAATACGAATACTAGGCTACATAACAGATTGACCAAACAGGACAACCATAGATGAATGCAAATGTCCCGGTTGATTCATTGTATTGCGGGTATGACATCACAATGGACTTTTATGTATCGTCACACATCCAACCCCCCCCCCCCAGTTACCATGGTAACCAGACCGTAGTAACCTACCTACATGCTAAGCAGGCCACCTAGCGTTCCCTGTGGGTCAAAGGTCACCTTACTCCATTCCAACCTAGCTGCTGACAGCTCCACAGCTGTCTTTACGTGACCGATGTTGTCAATCTGGCTCTCTCCCACCCCCTGCCCTCCTGCAAACCACCCTGGTAACCAGATACCCTCGGCGACCCCGCCACACCTGCAGTCAATGTTCTGGAGCCGCGGAACAGGTAGTCCAATCTGCTCCAACATGCTCTTGCTCGGCGAAGGCCTCCGCCTTAACCCGGGTTCGGAGTTAAGTTAGCGGGTGAAATCCTCCGTTCATCCTGCTTGGTATTTGGAGGAGGGTTGGCCCATTTATTGTGTCGTTTTCAGGGCAGCTTAAGTTATTTATAAGTTTGTTTTTAGGTGAGGTTTAGCCCCTGGCATGGAGCAAGCTAGGCTAATTCATAATCAAGAAAATGACAAGGTGATCCTGGCTAATAGAGACCGTTAGGCTTGGTGACATCCTTGGAATAGACTAGGTGTCGGACAACCTATAAAAAGCAGCCAGGAGACAGCTTGCCAGCCAGCCAGGTTGACAGGTACTGTATGTAGGGCAGCCAGTCAAGAGAAAATAGATGGGCGTGGTAGTAGGATGAGTTGGGTTGTTTACCCTGCGCTGAGGTGGGTAGGGGGAAGGGCCGGTATACTCTTACATTTGGGTCTTAAGTGACCGGGGCTGTAAATTCAAGCTTGGTAACGTCCACCGACACACACACAAACACACACACACACACCGACACACACGCGTTCATGTTTCCCCTGTACGCTCCGCGGAGCTGCAAGTATAAGTTCAGGAGCGTATGTAATTATCTGTCAACGAGATCATCAGGAGAGGAGGAGGTAACAGATCCCTATGTCTAGAGTGGCTGACCCTCTGGCCGTGTGTGTGGGTGAAATGGGAGCGTTCGTGTACAGAAGGAGGGGGGGTTGGACTGAGCGGGGCCCCAATAAACCATCACCAAGGTCATTGCTAAGCAACGGTCAGCGGGCATCTCTCCGTGCACACAAGCTGTGGGCTTCCAGAAGCCTCCGTTGACAGTGACCTGCCACCTTAGCCTTCACACCTCAACGCAGTATCTGTCACTTTCCCCTCGCGGCGGGCTCCACCCTCCCCCCAACCCGCCCGTCCGCCAGGAAACGCATTTATTTTTGATGGCCGCGCCTCGATGAGAATGGCTTGTCCGATCATCAGCTGCTTACTATGCAAACATGCTCGCTCGCTTGCTGACTCAAAAGCTCTCTCTCAAAAAGCCTCCAGCGCATTGCTAAGTGTTTTTGTATTTTTTTTTATGCCACATTGTACGGGCCGGCTGTTTACAGGGCTGGTTTGGGCCGAGCCTGTTAGCCCGCTTAGCGTCACGGTAATGCCTGTGGGGCTAGACGGTCGGGGTGGGGTGGTGCGCTCCGGGCGGTACGTGACAAACACCCTGGCTGACCAATGAGGCGAGCCTGACTGACACGTATATAGTTAACCTTTGGGAAGCCTTGCCAGGTGGGTGCGTGAGTATGTGACTGTATAAAGGATGAGCCAGAGCAGTCCAAGGTCAGCGTTCTGAGAACCTCCCAGCTATCCAGAGAGAGGGAGAAGGGGAGAGGGGGGAGGGGACAGACAGAGAGAGAGTGGGGGGGGAGAGAGGCAAGGAGCCTCCCAGCTATCCAGAGAGAGGGAGAAGGGGAGAGGGGGGAGGGATAAAGAGAGAGAGTGGGAGGGAGAGAGGGAAGGAGACAGAGTGATGATGGGAAAGGTGATGGAGAGGAAAGGACTCAAAATAGGTTTCTTTGTAGCTGCGCAGAGCTTAGGGAAATGGAGGGAGGGATGGGGGGGAGAGAGCAGGTTATTTGTATGGAGGAATGCGGCCGGGGCTTGTAGCTCCTCTGGGCTCTGTGCCGACCCCTCCACTAGCTATCAGGGCGACCATGGGGACCAACACGTCTAGGCACACAGACACACAAGAGTTCTTGAGTATGTGGGCGCGCGCACACACTCTGCTCCACTCTGGTTGGGTACTAGATCACAGATGTTTGCCTATTTCTCCAGTGTCGGCCTCCGTTCCAGCTCCCATTGTCCTCACTCACAGCATCAGCCAACCCGTCCCCTCCTGTGGTCCGCTTGCAACTTGTGTGAACTCAATACCAAGTAACTAACACACACACACACACACTCACTCACTCACTCACTCACTCACTCAGAGAGACACTGTCCCTCATCCTCACACTCGGACACAAACACATTCTACTAACCCCCCCCCCCCCCCCATTTTGTATTAATAACACATGACAAGTCCTTCTTCCAGTGTCAGCTATCATTTTAATCCACGGTCAATCCCCCCCCCCACCCTGGGTCAGGGCCAGGCCTTGGGCCTTTGTCTCTGAAATTTCACTGGGTCTCAACTGAGCTCATTAGAAAGGGTGTCGATAGTTGAGTCCATTTTTGTTTTTTTTGTTCTTCTTCATCCAAACAGATCTCTGTGGATTACTTCACAGAACATTCCGGCCCTTGGATGGAGGCAAAGATGGGTCATGTGGTGTTTGTTTTTTGATAGTGTTGTTTGTGTGTGTGTGTATACGTATTTGCGTCCATTCTTGTTCCTCTGACCCCTAAGGGTGCCTAATGTAAGGCTCCATATTGAGTGATTGTTACTAGGGTTAATAGGTGTGCCATTGCTCATTCTATGACCATCTCTCCGCCTGAGTAATCAAAACAGCCAGTCAAACAGTCACAACAAGGCTCGACTACACCGCAAACTCCGCCAACACCGCCATCCTAATGACCTGCGTCGTACGCGCACCTCCCGCGAAGAATGCTTAGCTTGTAGCGCCCGCGCGGTCCGTTGGGTCCGTGTCTGACGCCCAGTCTGCCCCTCCTCCCAGAGTCTTCCTCCTCTTCCCCCTCAGTGTACAAGTCTCCAGAGTACGAGTCGCTGGGCTTCGAGCTGACCGTGGAGCGCCTCGTCTCCATCGGTTACCCCCAGGAGCTGCTCAGCTTCGTCTACGACCCCTCCTTCCCCACCAGGTCAGCCAATCCCAGGGCACGACCTCGCCCCGTCACCGCGGCGCGCGGGCCGTGCAGGATATACATTTCTCTCTGAGTTTCTTACTGACTGTTTACGACTAGGTTTCCTTTAGCCCACATGAGCAAAGACAATGTCATGTTTGCTTGCCGTCCATGTGTTCAGGGGTCTTGTGTTTGACACCATGTACGGGAACCTGTTGAAGGTGGACGCTTACGGCAACATCCTGGTGTGTGTCCACGGGTTTAACTTCCTCCGAGGGTGAGCGCTCTCTCTCTCTCTCCTCTACACCTCTCTCTCTCTCTCTCTCTCTCCTCTACACCTCTCTCTCTCCTCTACACCTCTCTCCTCTACACCTCTCTCTCTCCTCTACACCTCTCGCTCTCTCTCTCTCTCTCTCTCTCTCTCCTCTACACCTCTTTCTCTCTCTCCTCTACACCTCTCTCTCTCCTCTACACCTCTCTCTCTCTCTCCTCTACACCTCTCTCTCTCTCCTCTACACCTCTCTCTCTCTCGTTCTCTCTCTCTGTCTCCTCGACACCTCTCTCTCCTCTCTCTCTCATTGTCTCTGTCTCTCTCTCTTCTACACCTCTCTCTCCTCTACACTTCTCTCTTTCTTCATCCCACCAGTTCACATTCCTCACCCAAACTAGTTCTCTCTTCTCCTTCCCCAAACCATGTGATCTGCCCTACATATCGATTATTGTATTCCATGTGGGTAGGATCTCAATTGAGTCATTTCAGTTTTTGTAATAGTTTGACGGTTAACTGCTGTGTGACCCCCCCCCCCCCCCCCAGGCCTGAGATACGGGAGCTGTACCCCAACAAATTCATCCAGCGAGACGACACCGAGCGCTTTTACATCCTCAACACTCTGTTCAACCTGCCAGGTGCCCGTCCTAACACAGCTGACACAAAACCAGTTTATCGAGCTCGCTAGCCGCCTGCGTCACCTGGGAAGCGTCCAATATGTTTCCACTACCGATGTGCTACACCCTGGCCAACGTGTTTATACGTGTTTAGATGGTCCGGTTTGGCCTTAAAGTAAATTAAATAATTGTTTTATTATTATACCTTGTTCCTTCTATGGACAGAAACCTACCTCTTCGCTTGTCTGGTGGACTTTTTCTCAAACTGTGACAGATATGCCAGGTAAGGAACCGTAGTTTGAATGGTCTGTTGTCGTGTTTGATTGAGTGGCGTAACGCATACCTGGGCATGGCAACACTGGCAAGGGTGTCAGACACCGTTATTGGCCAATGAGTCAGCAGCAAAGCCCTCCAGCATGGGTGGTTCCAACTCTGTTAGCCAATAAGAATGTTTCTTATGAGATAGGAATCAGGGTGTTGTCATATTAAGCAAAGGGCTGTCGCGTGGTTTACTATAATCACCTTAACGGATATCTGTAGTTCAACAACCACCGCATACTAATTGTTCTCAGGTCTGCATGTTAAGTAATGCTAAAGATGCTCTTCGATTACTTTAATTTGATCATAAAATCATGTAATGACTAATCTTTTATTTTTGTATAATTATATATATATTTTTTATGATGTCATATCATCAATAAATAATTATCTTCAGTGTTACTGTGCCAAGTTCCCAGGGCTCCAGTTACTATATCGTTAGCGAGGAACTGTTTGATTTGTGTGTGATCTGGAATGGTTGCATGTTCCTTGTTCTCTGAAACCACCTGTTGGTCTTTTAGGGGCAGAATGCTTTCCTGTTTGGCTGGGACACCTCCAACAAGGGAAGACTATCCCATTTAAAAGCAAACAAAAACCGAAAAAAAAAAAAAAAAAAAAAAAAAAGAAAACGAACAACATGTCGTGAACCATTGCCCTGGCGTGTGTAAAACTGCAGCCTGTCCACTCGGCTGTGTGTGTGTGTGTGTGTGTGTATGTGTCTCCCGCCCCCTCCACCCCCTCCTCAGCTGTGACAGCGGTTTCAAGGATGGAGATCTTTTCATGTCCTTCAAGAGCATGTTCCAGGACGTCCGTGACGCCGTCGACTGGGTCCACTTCAAGGTGTGTTGATCAACTCGGGGCCGCGGTTCTGATGGGTTCTGGTATGCACATTGTTGTCATATGTTCTGTTTTTTTCTATTTGATTTACTCTTTTTTCTGGTCGTCTAGGGAACACTGAAGGTGAAGACTGTGGAGAACCTGGAGAAGTATGTTGTGAGAGATGTAAGTACACACACACACCTATACCACCATCATAGAACACACACACGTACCCACTCACCCACACACACACACACACACACACACACACACACACACACACACACACACCCCAGGTCCATGTTTGGTCCACGGAGCTATAATAGAGTCTGGTGTTCCCTGTTGTTGTGCGGCATTCTTACCGTGTGTGTGTGTCCTGCAGGCGAAGCTGCCTCTCCTTCTGAGCCGAATGAACGAGGTCGCCAAGGTCTTCCTGGCCACCAACAGTGACTACAAATACACTGACGTGAGTACACACACACACACACTGACACAACGCTCATATCGACACAGACACGCACCCGCGCAGCACAGCAGTGTGTGGGCTGCGTGTTAACAGTTCCTCGATTATCGTCCTGTTCTCTCCCACAGAAAATCATGACCTACCTGTTTGACTTTCCTCACGGCCCCAAGGTAAGACGACACCCGGAGTGTTCTACCTGTCAGGGCACAGCTCTGAATCAGCACATTTTACCCAAAGGAACCCGCTGACACATGACACTGTATACCGTCTGCATTGACGTGTGTGTGTGTGTGTTCCAGCATGGCACAGCCCACCGGCCGTGGCAGTCCTACTTTGACCTGATCCTGGTCGACGCCAGGAAGCCTCTCTTCTTCGCAGAGGGCACGGTGCTGAGACAGGTCGACACGGTGAGGCTCCACACACGCACACACAGACACACTCAGAAAAACATCCCTTCCTACTGGGACTAACACAGCTGGGCCAGCACAGACAGAACACTTGCACGGAGAGGGAGAAAGAGAGAGAGGGAGAAAGAGAGAGAGGGAGAAAGAGAGAGAGGGAGAAAGAGAGAGGGAGAAAGAGAGAGGGAGAAAGAGAGAGGGAGAAAGAGAGAGAGGGATAGAGGGAGAGAGAGGGATAGAGGGAGAGAGGGGGAGAGGGAGAAAGAGGGAAAGAGGGAGAAAAAGAGAGGGGGACAGAGAGGGAGAGAGAGGGAGAGAGACCGACAGCTGGGCTCCACTCTCTGCCAACAAGTGAAGAGCCGCTCCTCCAGCTAGCGTGCGTAGCTACTTAGCACGAGTCGCCACTTATCACACGGGTCACAGAGATCTCCTGGATTACACGTACAGGCTGATGGGCTCGAGGAAAGGCACGCTGGAGATTCGTTGAACGGCTAAACAGATGAACCGGGGAGATGGGAACCTTGATGATGTGAGATGATGTGTACGGATGTGAACTGAGGAGGTTAGAAGAGGGCTCCTGACACACCGGCCAACACGTGTAGGGGTCAGATGGCTGAGCGGTTAGGGAATCGGGCTATTAATCAAGCTTGCCGGTTCGATTCCTGGCCGTGCCACATGACGTTGTGTCCTTGGGCAAGGCACTTCACCCTACTTGCCTCGGGGGGAATGTCCCTGTACTTACTGTAAGTCGCTCTGGATAAGAGCGTCTGCTAAATGTTATGTAATGTGTGTGTGTGTGTGTGTGTCGCAGACGACAGGGCGTCTGAAGATCGGCACCTACACGGGACCGTTGCAGCATGGGATCGTCTACTCTGGAGGTGAGACACACACCAGGGTCCCTCACTTCCTGTCCTCTCAGTCCCTTCCTGCCTCTTACAATACGCCATGAAGGAACCCGGAAAGGTGGATCGCCCACTGTCAATAAGAGAGGGGGGTTGGGGAGGGTCAGAAATGACGTGCGTGCGTGTGTGTGTGTGTGCGTTCCCCCAGGCTCCTCGGACATCGTGTGTGACCTGCTGGGGGCCAAGGGGAAGGACATCGTCTACATCGGGGACCACATCTTCGGGGACATCCTGAAGTCTAAGAAGCGCCAGGGCTGGAGGACCTTCCTGGTCATCCCCGAGCTGGCCCAGGAGCTGCACGTGTGGACCGACAAGAGCTGTGAGGCCACACACACACACACACACACACACACACACACACACACACACAGACACACATACACTCTCACACACATACTCTCACACCCATACACACACACTTGGGTACGCACACTCACACATGCATACAGACACGCACACGTGCAATCTGACACCTCGTCACAACCCACATAAAGATGCCGTACATACTGGCATATTTGTAAACGCTTATGAGCACACGCGCACACACACACACACACAGAGATAATGATGATATTAGTCATCGTAGCCGTGACACGCTCGTAAAGCTTTCAGTAGCTCGTGACCCGATGCCAAGGAGAGAGTGAATGAGGGGACGGTTGAGGGAAGGAGGGATGTGAAGAGAGTGACAGGGGGAACAAAAGAGGGAGAGAAAGAACGGCCCTGATAAAGAGAAAGCATAAGTGATTGATCGGAAGCGAGGGAGTGGAGGGAGGGCGAGGGAGAGGGCGAGGGAGAGGGAGAGGGAGAGGGAGAGGGAGAGGGAGAGGGAAAGGGAGAGGGAGAGGGAGAGAGAGAGAGAGAGTTGACTGGGATCCTGTTCTCTTTCACCACAGCCCTGTTCGAAGAGCTGCAGGGACTGGACATCTTCTTGGCAGAGCTCTACAAGTGAGTACAAAGACTTGCTTTCTTTCTTTCCCCTTTCTTTGCCTCGCTCTCTTTCTTTCTTTCTCTCTCTCGACTGCAGCAGCTGTGCGCGTGTGTGATCCTCTGCCAGAGGAAACAAAGTCTGAAGGGTGAACCCCGGCGGAGAGGCCGTCAGATAACAGGGTTCACAGATAGCTATTTATAACCCTGCCGCTATCTCTCCTCCTCACTGCCTGTTCTCTCGCCCTTTGTCATACTGACTGACGCTTGTCTTTTTTTCCACTCTCCCTCTCTCTCCATCTGACAGATATATAGTGGGATTAAGTTAATCTTGTTTATCTGGTTTTATTGCGTTTTTTATGTTCTCTCACTCCCCCTTGTGGTTCTGTATCCCCCTCCCTCTCTCTCTCTCTCTCTCTCTCTCTCTCCCTCTCTCCCCCCCTCTCTCTCTCTCTCTCTCTCCCCCTATCTCTCTCTCTCCCCCCCCCTCTCTCTCTCTCTCCCCCTATCTCTCTCTCTCCCCCCCCCTCTCTCTCTCTCTCCCCCTCTCTCTCTCCCTGTCTCCAGGCATCTGGACAGCAGCAGCAACGAGAGACCTGACATCAGCGCTATCCAGAGAAGGGTCAAGGTACAGGCTTTATACACACCTGTCTCCATGGTAACCACAGAAAACAGCCCGTAACACACACACACAAACACACGCGCTCGTTCCCTGTTCCCCAAGCCCATGCTACCATGACCAGTTGTTAAACATCTGGTGGGGGTGCGTTTTAGCGTCATAAGAACATGTCATGTTCGTCATGTAACAGCCCAATGAAGATACCCAAACTATAAATTCCTAATAATGCTACAGTGGTTTATTTAAAGATGCACGTAAAAGCTTTGTATTACAAAAGATACTTTCATTGCTGTGTGTCATATAAGGGGTCATTTTCCCCTCAACAATTGTTCAAATATGAACGAGTTAAATTGGAAAACGCAGATAAATAATCCTGGTGCTCAGCGGACAGTATTGTACATTTCCCTCCATGCCTTCGTCCTCTGCCTCCTCCTCCTCCAGAAAGTGACCCATGACATGGACATGTGCTACGGCATGATGGGCAGCCTGTTCCGCAGCGGCTCCAGACAGACGCTGTTCGCCTCGCAGGTGATGCGCTACGCCGACCTGTACGCCGCCTCCTTCATCAACCTCCTGTACTACCCCTTCAGCTACCTGTTCAGGGCCTCGCACGTCCTGGTGAGTGCACGTCCCGTCCCGCGTGGCGGGCCGAGGCGGTCAGGGGTGGAGCGAGGGAGTCGTTTAGAAGCTGAACACTGTACACTCCCCCGGTTTTGCACTTCTGACAATACCAACCCTACCTCCTCCTCCCCCTTCTCTCCTACCCCCTCCCCCCCCCCCCCCCCCAGATGCCCCACGAGTCCACGGTGGAGCACGCTCATGTGGACATCGACGCCGAGTCGCCCCTGGCGACCCGCAACCGCCACTGCACCGACTGCATCGAGCTGGACTGTAAGAGGAGCCAGCTGACCCGCTCCATCAGCGAGATCAAGCCCCCCAACCTGTTCCCCCAGACCCCCCAGGAGATCACCCACTGCCACGACGAGGACGACGACGAGGAGGAGGAAGAGGAGGAGTGAGGAGGGGGAGGAGAGAGGGAGGAGGAAGTGGTGTTTTTTTGGAAGAACGGTCTATGATCAGGCTAGGCTCCTTTCCTTTTTGTATTGCCCTGTGCTCCCTGCCTCCTACCCCCAGACCCCCTGCCCCCAGACCCCCTGCCTCCTGCCCCCAGACCCCCTGCCCCCAGACCCCCTGCCTCCTACCCCCAGACCCCCTGCCCCCAGACCCCCTGCCTCCTGCCCCCAGACCCCCTGCCCCCAGACCCCCTGCCTCCTACCCCCAGACCCCCTGCCCCCAGACCCCCTGCCTCCTACCCCCAGACCCCCTGCCTCCTACCCCCAGACCCCCTGCCCCCAGACCCCCTGCCCCCAGACCCCCTGCCTCCTGCCCCCAAGACCCCCTGCCTCCTAGACCCTGCCTCCTGCCCCCAGACCCCCTGCCCCCAACCTGTTCACTGAAGGGAGTGACTTACCTTCTACAGGAGGCAAAAAGCCTAGTTGGAGTGTGATGGAGTATAATACAATAGTGGAGAAATGGAAATTCAATACTTATGATTAATATATCTATCTATATCTTTATATAAAAATGTAAAAAAATTGAGGAAGAGAGCTACAGAAAAATATAATTTTAAACTAAAGCTCTGAGGATGTATAGATATCAGGCCAAGACAAGCGTTCAATGCAACGGTGCTTTCATTTGATCATCCAAACTGTCCCCCTCACGCCCATGCAGTTTCAGTTGTATTCATTTAAAGACATTTCTATTTTCTTTTTATTGGATTTCAGGACTGATTTCAAACGGTTGTGCAATGATGGCTATCGGGGACTTAAAACAAT
Organism: Osmerus eperlanus; assembly: GCF_963692335.1. NCBI lineage: Eukaryota > Metazoa > Chordata > Actinopteri > Osmeriformes > Osmeridae > Osmerus > Osmerus eperlanus. The sequence continues at coordinate 10,696,706 of NC_085039.1, forward strand.
GTTATGCAGAAAGAATGGACACTGATTGTATGCATACAGTGCATATATTGATGGGGGCGAAGGGAAATGTTGCAAAACATAACACACTACTCAGATTGACTGACTGGGCACTTTTTGACCAGTTCTCTTTTAGTTTACATCCCCGACCATTATGAAGACCTCATCATCCAACAGTTTGATTGTGAAGGTCCAAGGTGGAGTCACCTTGTCTTAACAGTGTCTGGAACGTGTGTCGTGACGTGCGGAAAGTCGATGGTTTCACTGTTCTCTTCAGAAGGGAAAGCGCTGAAAGTTTCAGCCTCCGGTACTAAGCTGAAAGTATGTGCGTTTTAACTAGCAACGTTCTTTTATCGCAATGTAGGAATGACGTTCCAATTTAGCGGTTGTCGTATGTTTTTAATTGTGTCGTCGACGATTTACTTCCCGTTTTGTTCGACTTTTTTTGTCTAAGTGTGTCTCTGCCAAGTGTCTGTTTTTGCGTCCTGGATGATTGTGACCAGAGGGATCCTTTTGTACAAGCGAAAGCACAGAGTTGTGTATATTTGGGTTACACAGAGGCACAAGTGCAACCACGGCAGACTGCGTCAAGCCTCCCCAGCCTGGTATGACGTGATATGAAGAGTGATGTTATTGGATTGGAGCGCGTGAAGTGAGAGAAAGAGAATGAATGAGAGCGAGACTGTATGGACATATTCAACAGACATCATTTTTGGAAATCCAAACATTGTTACTAGGCAACTGAGAGTACTACAAGGTTAACCACATGCTGTGCAGATAAGCTCTATGGCAACCATGTGTACCGCCATACATGGCACAGTACGTGATGCTAATGGGAATACCTCTGTAGGATCTATGAAGAAGGCCAAGTTTCCAGTCATCCTTACACATACTACACATTATACACACAGCTCAGTGTTTAAGAAAAACAAACTCGTATTGGAAAATATTCAAGAAAACCAAATGTTGAAAGATATCCAAGACTAACATATTAAAATATTCGAGAAAGACTCATATATGAGTCAGGTGGTGGACCCTGCATGGGGGACAAACATACACATGCAGCTAACATGCAGTATTTAGACAAGGAAGTTGGTAAGCTTGCTGTTGTCGGAGGTCTTTTCTCTCAGTATTATCTTGAGACTTGACTATTGTTCTGGAGAACTCCCTTTGGATCTAGTGCTTCTTTTACCTTTTTTTTTAAAATTTATTTTTATACCGCATCCTCTCTGTGTGTGCAGTAAATCTAGACGATCCTGCGCCGTGTGTAGGGATGGGGAACAAGTGACCTTGGCATGCAAAGAGGGAAAGTATGTAGGCTTCGGCTGGAGCGCCGTGTGTGAGAGTGCTGTTTGTGTGGTCCCGTGCAGGTCGGCCTATAGAGCGCGTACGCTTCCGTCTTCAACGGGAGTTGTGGGATGCCACTGTTTTTACGGGGCAGGGTCGAGGCAGAGTTGGAAGTGTCCGACGAACCAAAGATGTCGGGAATGGGTCTGGGACTGAAAGACAGGAAGGAGGGTTTATGCCAAGAGATGGCAGCATTATGCCAGTCTGTGGAGGAATGTACAGTATTCTAGAGCTGGCTCACGTTAGGAATTTTGGAAACACTGTGAAAACAGGAGCCTGTCTGCTATGAGATCCCATAGGGGGCTACGTTCAAGATCACCTAATTATTTTATATATTGGACTCACTGGATTTAGACTAGCTTTGGTCTAAAATCCTGTTGAAGGGACCAAGAAGGTTCCTAAATGTATTGTCTCTTGAACGTAAACCAGGTCACCTTCTCTACTCCCCCACAGCCCACCTGTCCATAGCCCCATGTACCCCATAGCCCTGTAGCACAAGGGTGTAGAAATACCTCAACCATGATGGTATGCAGTACGGTGTGTATGCAGGATAGGAAAACAGCCTTGGAAGACATGGAATGGGACTTTTAAAGATGTATTTTTGGGATGTCAGATATGTAAACATAGCTCTCACTTTAATTTTAGACGCATAGTTTTGTATAGCTGTTTCGATTGGCTCTTCAATTTGGGCCGTGGAAGGGAAGGAACTAATTGGTTCCTTTTTTTGGGAGGGAAAGGTAGAGATGAGGAGAAACGTGAATGTGGGTTTGATCGGGAATCTTATGTAACGATGTAGATGAGTAAAATCTGTTAGAGGAACTATAGGTTCAACATAGTTACTTTTGTATTATTCTTTACTCTGTGAAACGTTTATATCCCAAGTATTGTTTTCTTTTTTGGAGATTCATAACTGGAAATGCTACTACTCGGGGCAGCTGTATTCCTTATTATGGTTGGTTGGTAGTTATATTTTGAAGGTTTTACAATAAAGCTTGGTAGTTGAGAATAATCTGAAGTCCTTTTCTGTGAAAACACTTGACAAGCCATTATTTTTGCAATGCAGTTTCCGTGCAATATGCATGTAATATAATTGCTGGCCAGTGCATTAAAAGGCAGTATGTCCAATTCAGACTTCTGCGTGAAAAAACAAGATCTTTGTGAGACAGTATTACACTCACAAGCAAACTTTGTACACAAAATTACATCCAATAGCAGACTTAAAGCGATATGCGGATGAGGGAACTGTTAAAGCATGTGCTGTACGTTGCATCCAATTTTTTTTGTTCAGTTTATTATTAGTTTACATCATTGTAAATAAATTTGACCATTTTCATATCTCCAAAAAACAAATCCTTGATTTTTTTTGTTCTTTTTTTGTCATTGTTGAAATTTCGGTTTCAGAAACTGTTTTTTACTGTAATAGCTTCAGTACGTCTGAGCTAGTTAGCTAGCTATAATCTGGAAGAAAAGCTAACACTACAAGAGATTTGTATCCGTTTTTACGACATGTCCAATTTGTATCCACAACAACAGAGGGTGCCAAAAATCATGCTTTCGGTTATTTTAGTTAAAATTGTATGTGCATGTTCTTTTATGTTCCTCAAAACAGTTTTGTTTCCAGAATGATTATACAAAAGTACATTTGGATAATTACATGTATATGTACAATAAAGCTCATTTTCCATAATAAATCATTGTGCTGATTCTTCCTTTAATTTGTAATTTTTTCAAATCATTGAATTGATTCTGAACTTTATTTTTTGCTCTAGCTTTTTGTGCTAGCTGGCACGGTGCTTTTGCAACAACTCATCATGTCACGTGCCTTTTTTTTATAGGTCCATCGCTTTCCAATCTGGCCTTCATTAGCCTATAGATGGTTATCACAAACCCAGGCATGGAATCAACTCTGAAAGTGAAGACGAGTTTCAATTGACATGTAACACCTGAGAATTTTGACAACTGAAAAAAAAACAACCAACAAACAAAAACTAAATTATTAATCTTTCTGTTAATCATTCACTTTTTTATTGGACCACCAACGACCAACCGGAGAGTGTGTGGTAATGTCCTCAGGTTGTGGGTGTGACATGGACAAGCATATAATATACAGTAGCAGCATCTGGAAACATGGAGGAGCGATACAAACAGTGATGGAGGGGAGAGCACATTTGAACAAGTCTGAAAAGGTCATTCACTCCTATGCTGTTATTGGTATGCATTATTTTGTTTAAGGGGAAAGATTCTCCCAAACGTCAGAGGATGGAAAGGGGGAAAGCACATCTCTTTCCGTTGTGTTGTTTTTCTAACTGAAGCCTATAAATGGATGGTGGACATTCACACAGTCCCTGCCATCCTTTTCAGTGTAAAGGAGTTTCTAGATTGACAATTGTTGGACTTATTTTGATACCCAAATTACTCCTCTTAAAACAGGTGTCAAAATAAGGATTACCGTGATCAGACATGCTTTTTTTGTGGCATAATGCTCTCCCTGATATACAGTAGTTATTAAAGTGAGGCGTTGTGAAGTAGGCCTACAAATAAACCGTCTTCTACAGCTTCATCGGCTATCTGGAATGATTGTCCCAGCAGAGCAGAGTTCACCTGATGCATAGGAACACTTGCAAGTAAACAACAACAAAAATAAAACAACTTCTGGTCTGGTCAGTATTATAACATATCTTACATATATAGTTACACATATTAATTCTGTTTATATCAAAAGGACACCTCTGTGGAGTGGATTGTGGGAAACTGGCCAGGCCTGTACGTTTACGTAATTTGTTTACATTCAGTAGCTCAGTTTTACTGATTCAGACATAGAGAAATGGCGCCCACTAGTGGTCAGAAGTTGGAATTTCTATTATAAGCATAAGGGAGTTAGTTGTCATGCTGAATCACAACTTTGAGGCAGATGTGCAACGATCTTATGGTAAAAAGCTGCAGCGTGCATGTACGCAGATCTAGGGTGAATTGGGTCAATATATATTTATATTAGAAGATAATATAAAAAAATTGAAATAGACAAGGAAATAAAAAAAATGTAGGAAGCTATTTTAGATGTTGATTAATACAATATAGAAAACACCTTTCATCTACATGAAAAATTAAATTCATAGTTACTATCTTAGTGATATATCTCTAATTGCAGTTAACGTAGGACTTTACATTTGAATTTACATCCATCAGGGTCTCAATACAGTGTTTCCCAAAGAAAGCAAGTGATAAGTCTGGAAATCAATAGAGAAACAAAAAAAAACAACAACAAAAAAGATTCCCTTGCAGATTTAAGTGAAAGAAACAATCAGTTTGTGGCTAAGATTTAAAAGAAAATAATGTCTACTTTACAATAACGTACATCCATACAGTACATCAGTTGTACACATTGAGCACTATTTCCGAAAATTCAAATTGACCAAATAACGGGTAGGATTTAAATCAGGGATTTTCTAGAGCAGAACTTCAACATGCCATTATAATGCAGAGCGAATGTCTTAATAAGTGTTTATTCAGTACCAAATACTACATGGATGTCACTCAGCTCAACATGAGCTAGAATCTGACTGTATCATGCACACGCACACACACACGCAAAGTTAGAAAGGGGAGCTCTCTTCACCACAGACAGTCATTCATGGACGTAGTTTGATGCCGCGGTTGCATTCTGATAAAGTCGATGATACGTGTTAAATGAGGTCATTAATACTGTGCAATTATCAAGTTTGATTATACATAAGACTGGCAACAACAGGACACATCTTGGACATGTGCGAGTGCTGACTCAGCACTACCCATACACCCCCTAACCTCCTAAAACGACAGTTAAGAAACCGTAGGGCGATTCACGTGAACGATTACGTTTTAGTCTTCGACTAAATTCACAAAGGAGATATTCTGGTTATCGATGCTTTTAGTCAAAGAATGAACCTGATCTGTCAGACAACCAGCTCTTATAAGACATGCATCCGTCTTATAACGAAACAGCATCAAAGTTCAAGTGAGGTCAGAGGGTGTATGTTCATTATACTTCAAACATAAAAAAGGACTATTTATTTGCAAACTGACCAACGACCATTTTACCAGTGGACATTTTCAGCTCAGCAATTCTTCGAAATGAATATACAGACATACTTACAGTACATACATACAAATACAACTGTCAATTTAAAATACAGTGATTCTTTAATTCATAATCATCTCTTAAATAGAATGTGATTCATTGCACTTTGTTAAAATAATTAATCATGATTTTTTGAAAGGCAATAGTGTGATTTTTAAAAAGGTGAAAAAGATACTGTTCCATAAGCCTGATTTAGGGTAATAGTAAAAATAACAAGATCTGTAATATACATTTATGCAAAAGACCCTCACCTATTCATATACATACATGTTTGTGAAACTACACATACATATGTAGCAGGTCCTTGATATGACATATGTAGGACACACAAACATCTGTGTACATGCCCATGAGTGTTTGTATGCCACTAGATGTCATATCTATCTCCAAGCTCACATATATACATACAAATATAAAATAAATAAATACAAGAAAACGTTCTTGGTTTGTGGGTTTCATGGTGCGTGTCAAAGCGGTCTCCCCTTACAGTCTTTGACTAACCATTTTGTCTCCTCGCTCTGGTGCTTGCCTGAAGTCTTTTCTGTCGTTATTTAATCAGTCCCTGAAGATGGAAAGGTGTCCGAGCGTGTGTGTGCGAGTGGGGGTGTGAGTAAACACGAGCAAACGTGTATGTGGACGTGTGTGTGAGTGAATGTGTGTGACAGAGAGAGAGAGACTCGTAGGTAGTATAGACAGAGACGGAAAGAGATGGATTCCGAAATTGTATGTGTGTGTGCATGTGTGTGTTTATGTGTGTGTGTGTGTGTGTGTGTGTTTGTATGTTTCTGGTATATCTGGAAAGGGGGGACCAAAGTCTTTGGCCTTGAGAGCGGACAGGTTGGGTGGGCATGCACACTGACAGTCATCCCATCTATCAAAGTCACAGGAGGTGATTGTCCAAACATCTCATCCACACTTACAGGAGGCGGGGGGGGTCTTAGGAGGGTTTGGGGCAGGGGGGGAGGGGGGGTCGAGGTTAGGCGCCCCACAAAGTACTGCCCCTTCCCCCGCCAGCCCCCTTGGGCAGGCTCCCCCCGGCCAGGTAAGTGGGTGGGGGCCTTCTCCACCCCCTGTCCTCCCTTTCCCCTCATCCCCTACTTCTCCTCCATCAATAGGGAAGGTTAGAAGCTCAAGTTTGGGGGGGGACAGCATACAGACCCAGAGCAGAGGGTAGGGGTGGGTGTGTGTGTGGGGGGGGTCGGCCTCCCTCCTCTCCCCCAGTCCAGGGGGGGGGCTAGATGGGTCCCTCATTGTGGGCGCCGTGGCTGTGGTTGGCCTTGTTGTGGCCCACGCAGTTCTGCTGTTGGTTCAGCAGGTTGGACGTCTCCGTGGCCGCCGCGTTGCCCACGGCGGCCGGCGGCACGGCGGCGGGGGGGAGGGTGACGGCGGCGACGGGGCTGGGGTCCACGGCGTCGCGCAGCTCGGTGAGCGTCAGCTCGATCTTGGTGTACTCGCTGTCCATCGACTGGGGCGTCTTGTCCATGCGGGACGCCACAAGGGCGTTCTGGTACTGCTGACGCGTCACCTGGCGGGGGGGGGGGGGGGGGGGGGGGGGCGGCGGCATGGGGGGGGTTGCGAGAGGGGCACGACACGAGACGGGTGAGAAACATGACTTTGTGTTATGAAGCTAGCCTATAGCGTTTGCGCGGATCATGCTAGATGGAGGGGGGGGGGGGGGGGTCGGCGCAGGGTCGACACTTGAGATAAGGATGGTTGCGATGGCGTTTATTCGGCAGATTGCTGACCGAAGCCTGGCACATACAGGATGTTCCTGGGGTGTACAATAAAACACCTGGTACAATTCTGCTGAGGAACAGAATTATACCAAAGATGAGTATGTCATATTTTATGAGTGTGCATACATGTGTACATGTGTACATGTGTACATGTGTACATGTGTGTATGATGTCCCATGTCTGCCTGTGGCGCGTGTGTGCGTGTGTGTGTGTTTTCAGCTCACCTTGATGAACTGCAGGTCGGACACAGCCCTGACCGAGTAGTCGGGGACGTAGATCTGCAGGAAGGCATTCAGCTGGTTGTTGCTACTGCCCAGGGTGGGCGTGATGGCATCTATGCGATCACTCCTGTTCAGGGAGTCCGAGTGGTTCAGCCCAAACGGACGAGGGGGTGACTTGTTCTCTGTAACAGGTACACAGACCAGAGGGAGACCAGTGAGCCAGCGGGGAACACACCTGGAGTCTAGCGTTGGTTCGGTCCGAATGAGTGACAGGACTTAAGACAGCTCACTAGGCCTACACGTACTGTGACTGTGTGACTTCATTCTCAACAGCAGGAAAGGTTTACTGTGCCAGTAGAATTGAACAGATGTTTGCTGGAAATTCCATGTTGGATAACATATATCCCTATTCTGAAGCAACCTGCAGTGAACTATAGTGAAGCTCTACGTTGAGATGGCAGGCGGTCACCTCCCCCCTGAAGCTAACCCATACCCCACCCAGTTTCTCTCTCCCTCCCTCTCTCTCTCTCTCTTTCACACACACACACAAACACACAAAGGCAGAAAACGTCGCTCCGTTTTAATTAAAGCCAGCTTATGTTTTCCACTCCTTAAAGAAGCCGGGGGGGGGGGGGGGGGAGGGAGGGCGACAACAAAGTGGAAAAGGGGGCCTGGCCTCGGGGCCAGCGTGCTAATGCTAACGACTCTAATGCTGGAATGTATGTAATCCCGGGGCCTGGATGTGTGGGTGTGGGGCCGTGTAGGAGCGCAGCGGTGGGGCCAGAGACCTGCCGTGTCGACCCTGGGAGATTACCGCTCTCACTGGACGGGTGGAACACACGTATGTGGATATGCGGCCGGGCGAACGTACGAACGCGCTAGAAAGCACGCGTCGGCGAGAGGGCACGGACGAATGCGTGCCTGTGTGCGCGTTTGCGCCGCAGATGCACACACGCCGGGTGTTCCCGAAAGGGTGTGTTTGTTTGTAGGCGTGTGTGCGCGAGTGTGTATGTAGGTGTGTGTGTTTGTGTTCCTAGCAGAGTGCGCGGCGTGCTCGTGGCGTGCGCGTGGCGAGGACGTCGGGGTTTGTGGAGGTGCACGCGGGGTGAAAGTACATGTGCATGTTCGCCCGTTAAGTGCTTCCATGTGTATGTGTGTGTGTGTGTGTGTGGGCTGCAGTGGCACAGCAGGGGGCTCTAAGTCATGGTCTTGTTTATAGAGTCAGCGGGTTAATAGGCTAAGGGGGAGGAGCCAAACTCTGTCAGCCCGACCCTATCACTCTGAGGCCTCTGCAACACCATTCACCCACTTGACGGAGGACTCTAGTTAACCCTGGAGGCACACACACACACACTCTCTCTTACACGCCACATAAGATCCAAAACAAACAAATCATGTCATGCTGGGTGTTCACACAACACAAAATGTCCAAGTGGCGCAAACTTCAAAGGAACCTACATGTGAGTGCAGTCAAGCAGGCCCATGCAAGCAAACACACCGACGTGGATCTCCAACAAAGCTGTGAGCATGCTGGCTGTGCACGACACACACACACTAGTTTTCATTCTCGGAACGCGTGCAGTGGATGACTGATGCGGGACCCTCGAGGGAGCATTCCCCATGCGGCCGGCGATGAGTTTGAGGTTACGACGGGGTTAGGTGGAAAAGTGTCAACGGACGAGGCCAAGATGGCCGCTGAGTGGTATTAGATGAGGAAGAAGGGGAGGCGGAGGAGGAGGAGGAGGGGAACACCGTACCTGGAGATCCTGCCAGAGACTCGGCCCTGCTCACCACGAAGGTGCGGGACAAAGAGAGAGGTACTGGAGATGAGGAGGAGGGAGAGAGCAGGAGGGCGGAGGGAAGGAGGGAGGAAAGGAGGGAGGAAAGGAGGGAGGAAAGGAGTGCCAGGGGGAGGGGGGAGGGGGTCGAGAAACAAAGGAAGGAGGGTAGACAAAGGGAGACAATCACGTCACAAGAAGGAAGACGGTGTTCTAAGGTTGAACCCCCCTTTTTTTGGGGGGGGGGGGGAGGGGAGGAGTGCAGTGACACTCTCTCACCAGCAGGTGTCTCACAAGTCCCAGATGATAAAGAGATTGAGAAAGAACTGGATGATCCGCTCATCAAAATGCTATTTCCCGCCACATCAACAGGCGTTGGTTCAGATGCTCACTTTAGACTTGGCGGACCTGCTGCAACTTGCATCCAACTCCACATCTCAGTTACATCCTCTGGAAAATGCTATTTCCCTATATGCAAAAATCGATTGCCAGTTTGTTTGTCGTTTTAATGAAGTGCGTGTCCGACACAAGGACGTGGAGAAGAGTCCAAAGATGTCAGGATGTTTGGGATGAGGTTTGTGTCTGTTTACCTGGCGACGCGGTGAGAGCCATCATCCCATAGGAGGAGAACGCCCCCGCCTCGAACTTCATCCCCTCCTTCCCTGCCTCCACCTCCACCTTCCCCTGAGGAGGATGAGAGCATTCATGAGATCAAACAGGAGCTTGTTTCACTTCTTCCTTTCAAACGTTTGGGGAGAATGTACACATGGCCAAATAGAAATGGGTCAAAGTGCATTGTTTCGTACAAGCTACAGCCGTGGCCAAAAGTATTGGGAGCGCCATACATTTTGTGTTTGCAAAGCTTGCTGGTCCTTGGCATAAAATGACTGCTAACATAGTTTCAGTAAGTCATATCATCAGCACAGGAGAACGCGTGAACTAGTTCTAGCCAGGTGAAATCACTCTATGCTTCTGATTGGATTTTAAGAGCACATTGACTGCTGTAAAAGAGGAGACTATTCGCATATATTGAAAATTTACGCCCCAAAAAGCTAAAAAAAATATGAAATGTGCCTTATTGTGATTCCAGTATTCTATAGAAACATGTGAAAACATTTTCCTCAAATACTGAACCAGCAAACTTTGCAAAACACAACATTTGTCATTGCCAAAACTTATGGCCACGACTGTACATACAGTCAGTCTCAGATTATTTTTATTTTTTTCTCGGTGCTTCTTTTTCTCATTCATACTTTGGATGTCTGTGTATTTGCCTGGTTCTTGTCCACTCAGTATCAGTATTGTGTTCCAGACTGTGCGGACTCTGAAGATTAGCCCAAGTCATGGGCTAAAAGAGATCCGAAATAAACAAACAATCAAACAAACAGTTAGTGGAACATAATCCTGAGGCTGACAGAGACCCATATCCTCCTCCACCCTCCTACAAGGTGCACTTGATTTGCTCCACCACTGTTCTTGTGGATGCAATGGAGCATCTAGCATACAATCAAAGTCAGTGTCATGTATCATAAATCAAGCGAACCTCAATGATATTTCCACCCTTTCCACCCTTCCTCCCTAGCACCAAGGAAACGAGCGTTACAGTTACCGCCCCTAAAAACTACTTTTCCTCCCTGCCCTGTCACATCCCGTCGCCCACCTGCAGGATGAGTATAAAGTAGTCCACAGGCTTGTTCCTGTGGAAGAGGTAGTGCTCGGGCGCCCGCTTGTTCTTCTCGTCGTACTTGAGCTCCTGGATTACGTTGGGGTGCCTCAGTAGTCTGAGCAGGATCTTCTCCGACATCTGCACCGGCCCGAAGGACTCCACCTCTGGAGAGAGGGAAGGAGGGAGGGAGGGAGGCAGGGAGGGATGGAAGGAGGGAGGGAAGGAGGATATTATTTCTATATTTCTATATAGAGACAGGGAGGGACATTATAATGTAATGAGCCACTGTTTCGCCAATAACACAAAAGGGCCACATGACGATTCATTCCAATTCAGCAGTTGACCACGTACCCTCCTACTATAATTCCTCTTGGTCTCATTGGTCGAGGCCAACCCCAACGGACAAATCAGGTGTCTGACACCGTCGGCGGTGACATGTGTCACTTGTCCACTGGCTCTGCCACAACCTGAGCACCCTAATAGTCTTTGGAATCGATGCACAGCTAAGCAGTTAGGTCGAAGGTCTGCCCTAATCCAACTGCACTGGCTAATGATCTGGGGCCTGTTCAAGAGCGTGTGCATGTTGCATTACAGAACTTCTGATAGAGATGTGTTCTTGGTAGCCAGAAGTCATGTCAGTTCAACATGGTGTTTTTTTGATCTGTTGAAAGCGTTTTATCTGGTTGAACGCACCCCATTGTGTTCGGAGAGATTAACCAAGTAGGGTGGATAGGGGCAGTGTGGACCCTGGTTGGATTCATCTGTCAAGAGTAGCATCAGGTCTGCATGTGACATTTTTCTATCAGCTCTGCAACATTATGCAACGTTTTGCTTCACTGAACACACCCCTGTTGCTACTGTGGCCGGATTCCACTGGTCCGTCTATGGAACTTTATTTCCCAGGCTAAGGGTGAGATTTTTCACATTTTACACTCAAGCTGGGGTATGTGGAACCAGACTTGTTTCTGTGAGAACACCGACGACAGGGTTCCTGAGAGTGATGTCACTGTGGAAATAGTGTCAACAAACAGTGTGGTGTTTGTAAAGCTGCGGCTAAGATCGCAACTTGTAACCCTGAGTTCATGACATGAAAGCAAATAGCCGGCCAAGTTTCTTAGACGCGCGCACGGCCTTTCAGACATCCCGTGTAGCGCTCCCGTGAGGCCTAGCACCTCCTCTCCTCTCCTAGTGCGCGCGCACACACACACACACACACGTGTGAGCCCACGCATACCTACACGCTTGCCGTAAAGACGCACACAAACACACATAAATTAGTGGCCTCACATTCACTTAGCAACACAGAAAACACACTTACGCATTCTATACACACACACACGGTTTTCCACACAAACACACACACATTTCTACGCAACACGCACACACACACGCTCCACAGTGAGGGACTGAGGACACACTGGGGGAAGTCAAGCAGCAACGCAGCCCACTTGCCTGTTGCTAGGAAACGCAGGGTAGCCAGCAGGAGCTGAGGTGATATTTTAACCTTCATTTCGTTGTCGGTGGGCTTGAAGGCTGAGAAATCCTGTTTCCTCTCACGATGGGTGATTTTCTTCTTGGTTTTGTTGTCAGCTGAGGGGGTAAATCGAAGCGGATGGGTGAGAGGGGAGCCGTAAAAACTTTTTAGGAAAACGAGTTTACTCAAGTTACTCTCCAGGGCTACGCTATGTCAGGCTACGTGCAGTAGGATTGTGGAGTGGTTTAAGGACCGCTAAACTTTAGTTACCCCACGCTATGTATTTTTTTTAAAGATATAGTAGCTCCATCTCAAGAACAATCACTGCTGAAAACAGCGGGGGTCAACATTGTTGGCTTAACACATTCCTGGCATTACTCAGGGCACTATATTTTCTGTCAGAAACAGAAAAACAACTGGAAATCAACAGTCACACTTTACACTGTGTTGAGTTGCGCTCGTGTTTAACAAAGTATGGCAACAACACAGTACCATATACGGTATGACAGTTAATGAACTATGTGACCGTGAAGTAGAAAGTGACTTGGAGTATGAGAAGCTGGGTGAGAGACCGTTCCAACAGTCAACGGTGGAACAGCAAAAACAAGCGACATGAACGAACAGTCAGGGGAAGCCATCAGTTCTGCTCCCACGCTACTGTAAAGCCTCCAACACGACCGTAAGGCGGGTAAACTGTCAGCTTGTCCGGGCACCTACTGTACAAGTCTGTCTCGTCCAGGATCTCCGACTTGATGATCTCCTCGATGACATCCTCCAGGGTGACGATGCCCAGCACTTCGTAGAATGGGTCGCCCTCCCCCTCGTTGTTTACACGCTGAACAATGGCCAGGTGGGATTTACCTGGGGGAGCACGCGCACAGACACACACACACACATATACCCCCCCCCCCACACACACACACATACCCACACACACAGGCGTTTAGTCAATGTATGTGATATACAGTACAGCTGTATTCCTGTCAGATGACAGTAAAAATCATATCAGTAGTACATATTCTGATCTTTCAAGTTACAGAAAGATTTCCAAGTCTGGTTTCAACAACATGTCTTACTATCCTATACAGTGTAAAAAAAATGACTCTCAACGTGACAAGGCAAGTCATGTTGCGTGATATCGTACTGATTCTCAGAACTTAAGGGGGAACGCATGTACTTGATTCACAGACACGCCAGAACCCTAACCCTGAGAACACGATCCAACACTGGCACTGCTTTCCGAAGGATGACCAGGACACCGTCCGCATCCCTTTCCGAGAACACGGGCGGAGACCACATCTGCTTTCCCAGGACCCTCCTGTGTGACGCCCCCCCCCCCCCCACACACACACACACACACTCTCTCCTTCTTTCCGCCGTGCAGAATACTGTCAAGCAAAACGCTAAACAAATTCTTTGCCTTTTTCTCAGCTTGTGATCATTTAAAAGGAATTTTCCAGAGGCCCCGGGCTAATATTAGCCGCTGCGAAATGAAGTTTCCATTCGGTGCCGGGCGATGTTCTCCCTGGCCTCCGATCAGCTCTCCTGCTGCCCTGTGATCAGATCGGGCCCAGTCGTTTACATGCAGATGGGATACGGGGTAAACACTGAAGAAAACCTGTGTGTGTGTGTGTGAGTTTGTGTGTGTGTGTGTTAGTCATTGAGTGTGTATAGGAGCATGTGTATAAATGTGTGTGTGTATCTGTGTGTTACAGCTCGAGCCGAGAGAGTGTGAGTGAGAGTGACAGTGTGTGTGTGTGTGTGCGTGTGTGTGTATGTGTGCTTTCGTGTTGACATTTGACAGCCTGGTGTTGACAAAGTGATGTAAAAATAACAAGAAAGTTTCGACATTAACAGAAAATCTATTTCGATCCCAATCTAAAAACAGCCATCCTAACAAAGGATGCTGCAAATTCATATCAGGTACAGAATGTCCTTATGAAAGTGTGGCAGCTCAATCTCATTGCGGGATGACTTTAGTAGGTTACCTAATCACCAGGGGTGATTAGCTACAGACTAGAATGAAAGCACAAGTCAATTGAATCCCACTGGGTTAAAGCAATCACGTCCAGTCTTCCAGCAATTACTCAGAAGTGCCTAAGCCACAGCTGAAAGACTAGCAGACGAACGTCCACAGCACGTAGCATTGCCATGCCAACAGGGCGGGGCACTTTGTGATGTGCATAGCATGAGCTTTCTCTGGCGGATCCTTCTGGATCCAAGACCGGAGGAATGTGTGTCAGCCTGACGTCTCTTTCCTCACACAATGCTAAGCTCTCACCTGTGAAGACGTACTTACACACACACACACACACACACACACACACACACACACACACACACACACACACACACACACACACACACACACACAGTTGGAGAAACAGATTAATTTATGTGTTCATTTGTTCATAAGAACCTGCAACCTTTTCATGTGCTGTCAAATGCTTTAACACAGAGCTATCCCCATCCCATTTACATCTATAGAATCGTTTGGCCCACCTCATGCTCTGTCATGAGTCAATGACTTGGGTGTGTTTGATTGACCTTACCCAGTGCAGAGGAACCAATGGACCAACCTCAAACTTGACACTGCTTTAGAATACTTGATAACTACAACTGATTCCATGAACATTCAGAAAAGGGGAAAAGCAGGGAAAGCGAAAAGACATCGCTAACAAGGACGAATGAAAAACGACAATGAATGATTGGTAGTTTCTGGAAATCACGAGAACATACTTTTAACTTCTGATCTGATGTTTCTCCAAGGCTTTCTCCCAGGAGTGTAACTGAATTGGATGGATGTCAGAGGAGAAAGGAAGTCAATTACACTGTAAGCATCCCACAAGGAGGCTTTGAAACACGTTCCATGAAAGTTATTGAATGTTTTTCCAATGCACAAAATGTTTCTGGTGCCCCTTTTAGGAAAGGGGTTCACTTTTTGTCCCATAGATTCCTGTCTATACCCAATTTGTACAAACTGTTTTGTGATTCTCAGGGTAATGTGATAACTTAATTGTTTACTGTAGGCTGGATTCCCCCCCCCCTCTCTCTCTCTCTCTCTCTCTCTCTCTCTCTCTCTCTCTCTCTCTCTCTCTCTCTCTCTCTCTCTCTCTCTCTCTCTTTCTCTCTCTCTCTCTCTCTCTCTCTCTCTCTCTCTCTCTCTCTCTCTCTCTCTCTCTCTCTCTCTCTCTCTCTCTCTCTCTGTCTCTCACAAAGACACACACACACACACACGCACACATAGCCTGCCCATTCACACAGTAGTTCAGCTCTCAGAATCACTTTGTCTCACTGTCCCACAAGATGACTGCATACTTTCCACTTTCCCACCAAAAATAAAACTGCTCCTGGAGCGAGAGGCCAGGAAAGAAGAAGGCGTCTAACGTCTTCCAGAAATACGCCGAAGACAAACACACGCATTTTATTCATAGCTGCCTGGCTGCTAAAATTACTGTTCCACTCTGTGTCAGAGGGGAGGCGGGTAGAAGAGGGAGCACTGACCACCTGACCCCAGGGAGAGCGGAGATTGGCCGAGGGTCCTCGAACAGAGTGTGTCCTTCGCGAGGACTACTGTCTCGAACTCTATACGACTACGGCTACATCTGGGACTCCCGGCTGTTTGACTAGTGAACTAGCCGACATGCTTCCAGGGTCTGACTGGGGAGCGCTCGACACAGGGGACCACTTAAGCAATAGAGTAAGAGACCCAAGCAGCCCACTTCTGGGACGAACATCAAAAGATTGGTGATATGCGAGTGCACCACATGGACAGTCGCACAAGCACACACAGACACGCACGCACACGGTCAGTTGCTGCCAGGAGTATCAATCCTCATTGGTCAGATTAGAGAGACGGGGACACGCACACACTCACAAGCACACTTCACACTCTCTGCAGACATTTTGGATGGCAGTTAGGTTTTTACTAGATGGCTATGTAATAGTATTAAATGATTACTTCTCAACCAGTGTTACTGTGAAGAGTGTTGTCATCTATACAGTATCTGTTGTAAGACCTGGTCAAATGTCAATCTGCATACCGACTTGACATCCAGAGGTTAGAAGTTTCCATGGCCCAGTACATTTGTGACAACTTAGCTTTTACATGTTTATTATACAATATACTGAGAAAGCACACCTTGCTAGATTGATCAGTGGACTCTAAGGTCTTGCATCACAATTAACCCTAACCCATCCAGGGGATACACCAGCCAACCTGGCAAACATACAACCATTCAACTGACTAAGCAGCTAACCATACAATCAACAATCCAACCTCCGTCATACCAAACACCCAACCTCCATCATACCAAACATGCAACCATCCAACCCTCCATCATACCAAACACCCAACCCTCCATCACACCAAACACCCAACCTCCATCATACCAAACACCCAACCTCCATCATACCAAACATCCAACCATCCAACCCTCCATCATACCAAACACCCAACCCTCCATCACACCAACCATCCAACCATTTCTCACACCAACCATCCATCACAGCGAACATCCAACCGTCCATGTCTCCAGGCCTCGAGGCCTGAGAACGTCAGCGGCCCTTCAGAGACCCACACAGTCTTTTCCACCATTCCCAGCTTATTTATGGAATGTAGCTTTGTCATATTTTTCCATAACCTAACTCCTACTATAAATACACACATAAGACTTGGAGGGGGTGGTGGGAGGTGGAGGAGGGGGAGGTTGGGGTGGGGGTTAGTATCTGTCGCGGACACTCATCATGTACAGGCTACGTCCACATACACACACATCCCCTTTTCTCTCTTTTTCCAAATATTTGAGCTTTGACAAATATAGTGTAATCTCAGGGCAATGGGAACCCATTGGATAACGTCTTATTTTAAATCTGTCTCATGAAAAAAAAAACACGAAAGTTTCCAGCTAAGCCATTTTGACCCATTTTTCCATTGAAATGGACACTCACGTTCCTCTGTAGTCACTTCAAATCCACTATTTTTAGCATCTTGTTTTGCTCATGTTTAGGCTGCTAGACTCCAGTGTCCTATAATAAGACGTAATGGATTGTGCAGTTTAAGATGTTATCACAACACATTTGAAACACTGTCAAGGGAATGAGACCAAAAAAGAAATCAGTAAAGTGAGTACCGGTACTTCTTAGGGCGTTCATAAGAAGGTGCGTCACTGGATTTGGGCTTCAAGATTCAGCAACAGACTTTATCATACCAGTGGACACAGGAAACACGCCACAATAAAACATTTTAAGTGGTACATGTCAAGTTAAAGTCTTTAAACAGATCTGATCACCTTCTATCTCAAACCGACGGGATTAGGAACCCTCAATCAACAAACACGCTGACCCTATCATCTCCCAAGTGTAGTTCTCTATCTCTGTATCACAATCTATCCAGTTGATTCATTCATATACAGTAAGCCTGTGTCTCCAACCCAAAAGATATCCTGACCTCATCAGTTTGGGGAAATAGGCTGATTCACCACTGAACTACTGCTTGACAGCTGAACCCACCAAGCAGGGGGGAAGGGGATCTCCTGTGTAAGTGGCTTTACATTTACATTTAGTCGACGCTCTTATCCAGAGCGACTTACAGTAAGTACAGGGACATTCTCCCCGAGGCAAGTAGGGTGAAGTGCCGGGGAATCGAACTGGCAACCTTCAGAGTACTAGCCCGCTTCCCTAACCGCTCAGCCACCTGACTCTATTTATGAGGTCTCCTCAAGGTTTTAGTCCAGCCAGCGAGCTTTTCTGCCTCTCCACAAACCCCTTGCAGATTTCGCCCGTGTCAATACTAACTACGGGAACCCCCCCACACACAGATGCTTGCAAAACAGAGCCCTGCACAAATCACTTATCGATTGACGGATTAATGGATGGAAAAATGGTTCGATCTGGATGAGATGGTGGGAACGCCCGATTGGCCATGGTGCCTCTGACTCTCCTAGGCCTCTTACTTTGCTTTGGCCGCTGTTTACCCAACAACACTCTGGCACTGAGCATGATATGGATTAATAGTGCTGGCTAACCCAGGGAGGTTAACACAGCTGACCCACCTCCCACCAATAAGAGGCCTTGGTCGCAAGATCTCTCTGCTGCTATTGGGCCACGGTGTTCCGACTCCCGACACACGCGCGCGCAATGCACACACGCATAAACGTACACACACACACAATACGCGCCACACTCACACGCACTGGAATGACATTGTCGTTCATTCAAAGAGGCTGTGGCCGTGGCTGGCTGCATTTGTTGTTTAAGAGTCCCCAGTCAGGAGATTCCTGTGGCTCTTAGTCACAGACTGAAAAACCACAAAGAGGAACTGGTGAAGGGAGGAGAATGGAAATGAATGGGCAGATAGTCAGGTGACGGCTGCTTTTAAAGTCATCTTTGAATCGCTAAGCACTATGCCCATCGATAAATAATTTAAGCAACGGTATAACAGCGCTACAGCATTTGACTTGCCTTGCGACACTCTAAAGGGATTCGTTTCAAGCGGTCTTGTTCATTGATATTCCCTTCATATTTCAGCCTGTTCTGCATGGTCAACGCAGCTGAATCAATAGTTGTCTTAAACTTCCTGTTTGGATGAAGCTTTGTCAGACACCAACGACACTCTGTTCAGTCAGAATACAGATTCTTGAATGGCCGTTCGTTACTCTCACAAACAAATTACTACTGCAGGGTCAAAATGATGGAAGTCAAATATTTCAATGACGTGTAAGCTCACACTAGTAACCAACCATATCAGGAATTGGCTGTACACTTTGGTGTAATGCATCAAATAGTTCAGCTACTCTTTGGAGATGATACGAAGAGCAATACAAACCGGAAAACATTTGCATTCTTGGCTCTCTGTGTTTTACAGCTTTACAACTAATAATTAATACCTCAATAAAAACAATTAGCCCTGAGTGAAATCCCTAAAGCTAGAGTAACAGCTAAGCACTAATAAAAAAAACTCCTGCGCTAAGCTGGGGGAATGTGACTGTTTTGGAGCATATAACTTAAGCAGAACATCTCACATAGTGCTAAAGCAAACATGGACATTGCAAAACTTAGGAATTTCAGACATAAATATTCACGAGATAGACTACTCAAACATTCTGCCAATTGTTAGGTAGCTGTGAGATACAGTAGTTGGCTAGATTGCCATCCTGCCTTCGAAAGAAGCTAAGGTCAATACTCTGCCTGACACTGTTCAAATCTCTCGACTGATTTTTAAGCAGTGGTGGAGGTGTTTTTTGGCCCTTCTGGGTCCCCGTCCTTGTTTTAGGGGGTGGTGTTTTTTTTCCTTCTTCTTCTCTAAATGGAGGGACAGACAGTGTGCCTGGTGTTATCAATGAAGCCAGCCTCCCTGGCTCTCTCTCTCTCCCAAAACCGAAGCTTGGATGGCTTCCACGGCAGGGCATTAGGCCTGGAAGGTTTGTGTCCCTTGTAATTTACAACAGCCAGGGAAATGGGCAAGAGGACAATATGGAGTGAGAGAGAGAGAGAGAGAGAGGCGGAGGAAAGGGTGGTGGGGGGGGGGGTAGCTGAATGATCCCAAGAGCAAGTGGCGCGTCGCTTCTTCTGAGTGTGTTGGACGGAGCCTGGGGGACTGGCTGGGAGTCGCTTAGATCGGCTTGGAATCTGCTCAAGCAGGTCCAACACCACTCTGGACCTACTGTATATATTTGTGTGTTTGTGTGTGAGGGAGAGTGAGTGACTGCCACTGAGTGAGTGGGGATTATGTTACGGTGAGCGAGAGACAGTGAAAGCGAGCGAGAGAGTGAAAGAGTCGTGTTTTACTCTTTGACACACTACTGAAAGTTGAAAAGAGCAACATTTTGGCAGATTGAGGTCGTTCGTTCAAAAACATCAAAACGAACAGCCACAGAGGTTAAATGATAGGGTCAATGAACATGCTTGTTATGCCTGTCTGCATCAGATGTCTATGTTTCTGAATTGCACCACCAAGACAAAGATAATGATGATAACCATCATTATCGTCATCATCATCATAGTTATAGTAATTATCGCCATTTCCGTCATTTCATAACTATGACGTAAGGCACCTAAAGAGGCATAGCCTAAAACGATAATGATAATATCTCAAAGACATAACCGCAAGCAAAACAAACACAAGTCGGCCTCTCTCTGTCATCTGCCAAGACTAAAACGAAAAGCTAGGTTACAGAAGAACCATGGTAGGTCATCCCAGTACAACGTAGAAAGTCAAGCTGGACCCTGTAATTGGACTCGATCAAACTCATCAAACGAGGACATTCTCATCCGTTCGATAGAGAAGGGGGTGTGGAGACAGTGCTTCCTTTTTGACTTCCACACAGAGGTATTCTCCAATTTCAACAGTCTCGGTCAAAATCAATAAAAGTCCTATCCAATCCGAAACTTGGCAGAAAGAGAAGTTGAACTGGTTTATTAGTGAAAACAGAGTCACAGGAGACTAAACACTCTCTGTTTGGCACACGGAGTGAAGAGAACAAGGTTAAAGACAGACACATGTCTGCTGATGTTTACAAAGTAGCGCTATTAAGCAAACTGTCCACTGTGACCAAGTATCGCTTGCTCATTGAGTATTAGTTCACTCATTAAGTATCTATTATTTTGGCTCAGTCGCAAACAAAGTGAAGCTCGCCTGAGGATGCTTGCTTACATCTTACACTTGGCGTGACAGCTTCTTGGTCATTCCTGAGTTCCTAAGGATTTCGTCAGACTTTAACTGGAATTCAGAACCCGTAAGTACTTATTGGATAGACTTATTAAAAGGATGTGAACCACAGCATCTGCCTCCTAGGATGGACTGACCATCGGATTCATGTTTCTCATGACATCAGCAGGACAATGACACTGTAGGACTGGCAGTAGACAGACTGGGACTGTAAAATACGATCCGAATTCTTGCCAGGAACTTTTGGGCCTGCAACAACATTGTGTACATTTAGACCAGACTTCATTCATAAGAGAGAGCGTTCACAGAGTACAGTTTAAAGTTGTGAATGGACACTAGTTTGACTGCATCTAAGATAACAGCCTTCAGTTGTCCGCCAAAGCTTCATTCATTGGCCGGCTTCAAAGTATCTCTGCAATTTGTCCTTGAAGATGTGTGCGACCTGTAAATTCTCCTCCTCACTCGACACGAACAGTGTGAGATTCATTCATTCAAGACCCCCACTGAAGTGACTCAAGAGGCCATCGTACAAGGTTCTTGGCACCCAGTAATGAGAAGACCATTCATACAGCATTACACAAAACAGATCGAGAGCTCTTCTCTTTAAGGGTTGGACAAGGGAACGGCAAGAGAAACTTGGTTGGAAGATACTGTTTTGACTCCTACCACTACATAAAAGTAAAAAGTGACAAACTCAAAAAAGAAATTGATCTTTTATTTGGATAGTCCAACTGTCGACCGCCAGCTTTGCAATAGATGCTCAACTAACTGTCAACATAATATGTTTAATTAATAGCTAATTCAAAATATGTACTAACCTTCAGTTGTGGATGATCAGGAACGTTGTTGTTCATTTGTTTAGTTAATAGTTCTTTCATATTTTCAGCATATACTGAAAATGTCCAGGGGAGAATGCAAAAGTTTGATCAAGATATCCTTCTGGCTCCTCTTTCCTTGCTTTGTATCATGCGCTACAGTAACATTATTGTCTCAGTTACACGAGTACACAAGGAAAGCAGCAAACACATTACTGGAGCCATTATTTCAGCCTTCCTCTAGCTAAACACAGACCTGCCAAGTAGGGCACATTTGGAGGATCAAGCCTCCTCAAACCATTGCCAATTTTTAGTAGTTGACAGCGATTACCAATTGTTTGCATGAGTGATACCATAAGACTGGCAGTTGTAATACCATGATGCATAATGGCATATTAAATAACTTTTTCAAAGTGTCTTCATAAGTACATTCGGGAGACATTGTGTCTATGACATATACGGTTTTCTAACAAAAAGCACTAACCTTTACATTCACACCTTTGAGTGAATGTCAGTATGAGGCATGGGAACGGGAAACGTATAGGAAAGTTGTAATGCCAGATCAGACAGGCTTTGCCAAGCGTATTCAGGGCTAGATTCAAACACCTCGATTGTGGTACTAATCAGGTTTTAAGTCCCTCTCCATGTTGTACCAGAATTTGAAGAATGTAGGCCATTGGAAAAGCCTGGCTTTTAACACTAGGGACATGGGAACACTGATCAGAGTTTCACCTTGGGACACTTGAAAATGATCACCTTAAAAATAAGAATGAACTCCGACCCCTACAATCAAAAGTCATAGCCTTCCACAAAAAAAAGGGTTCAAAAGTCACTTTTCACAATTTTTTCAGATTTAAGGCTCTTGATCTACACACCAGGTTGACATGAGTCCCCGGTACTTTACATACAAAGTATGTAAAGGAATCAGGTACATAAAGTAATCGGGTATGTAAAGTAATCAGGTATGTAAAGTAATCAGGTATGTAAAGTGATCAGAGAGTGATCAGTGCAGATAACCAGATAACCCCAGGAGGAGAGACCAGACTGTGTTCAAAGGGGTATCCCTCACTGGCTCCCGTTCCTGTTCTTGCCAACATGACGCCACTTAATCCCACGTCTTATTTCGGCGTTAGCACAAGTGTTACCAGGCAAACGCTCAAACAAGCTTTCCTCGACATCGAGAAAGTCAAAGACGGACACGTCAACGAATGATCGGGACCTCGAAAGGGGACGACAACCGTCGTGGTGAATCACTGCAGCGCTGGAAATGGTTTCAGTGTAATACGGTGGCTGGGAAGGAAAAGAGGAGCGGAGAACGGGTTTCACTTTAAGACAAAGGGACAGAGGAAGGACGCTGTTGAGGCAATTGAGTCTGAATTAAGCATAGATTGGCCTATATTGCAGAAGGGGGAACTAGTTCAAGACGTGCCAGGACTCATGTAGGCTTCGCTACACTGGAGACCTCCTTCTCAATCACCAGCAAGTGAACACTGATGCAATACTACTCTGGTAACTTACAGAGCAAAAGCCAAGTTGATATATTGGCAATGCTGTGTGCCATTACAGATACAAATGAGAGGTTAGAAGGTGCGAAAACAAGCATTTTGGGGAATGATTTCTTGTATTATGTGTTGGCATAAAGTCCTGTAACTCACTGTGTAAATTACTGATAAGAGAGTTGGCACTGGGCCAATGGACAACCAGGTCACTGAGTTCAGGAATAAGGTAAGTATGTGTGTGCCCTACACTAGTCATGTACATCCGCTGGGTAAAATTACAGTCTTCCTTGTGCTAAACAAACACCCTGTTTTCTCTAGGCAAAGCATACCTGGTCATATGCAACTACATCGTTATTTTTGTTTAATTCAGCCCCCTCATGATAACAGTCTCTCACAAAATATTGACTTCACAAACTGGTGCTCAAACTGGGGGTCAATGTTGATTTGAGAAATGTTTAACATAGTTCGACAAAAAAATAAAGGACGTGCCTTGTTCCTTGGGATTATACCTCTTGTATTTCTGCTGAAAGGCGCATGCAAACCTATTCATTGACTGTTAGACAAAATGTTTCTACCACAGACGGAGAATTGTTTACGGGGGTTCCGAAGTCTCCCGGAACTTTCTGTGTATGTTTAATCTGTCTTGATTGAAAGGTTGTACAGTGGTAGTGATCCCAGGGCTTAGACCAGAATGTGTACTATATGGAAAGCACCCCCACCCCCTCCACCTCCACCACCAACAGTGCTTTCTCTTACTAAGTTTATTTATTTTGTGCTCCTTCTCAATATTCTTCTCTTCAGATTAATTCAGCGCCAGGAGAGACTGAAAGCATCTTTCGCAAACACAAACAGAGCACAAGGACAAAGGATTTCTCTCACAAACGGCAATATCAAAAGCGAAACAAATCAGGCTTTCCAGGTGCTCCATTAAACTCCCTTCCATGCCGGATTTCATTATTTATTTCGAACCTCCCTCCCCACCCTCACGGCCAGAACTTCAGACGACTATGCTTACGCTGCTCCGCAAGTGGCAGTCAAATTAATTAACAATGACTTAACAATACAAAGCACTTTGAACCGAGTGTGTGCCGTGACTCCAGACGGATTGACGCAGAACTTTGACCCCACGCCTCCCTAATCAGTGGCCGGAGGGTCGCTGGTTCCAAACCCCCGGTAGCGGTATCGTCCCCTCTGGAACAGGGCCAAGCCCAAGAACTCATGGACCCTGGTTACCGCTCATAGAAAATCATCCGGCATCCGGGGAGTCAGGTGGCTGAGTGGTGAGGGAATCGGGCTAGTAATCCGAAGGTTGCCAGTTCGATTCCCGGTCATGCCAACTGACGTTGTGTCCTTGGGCAAGACACTTCACCCTACTTGCCTCGGGGGAATGTCCCTGTACTTACTGTAAGCCGCTCTGGATAAGAGCGTCTGCTAAATGACTAAATGTAAATCTTTCTGTTTGACCTGCTCTTGGTTTGCTATTTACCCTACTGGGATTTACTTTACGACAAGAAGTCCAACTTTACTTTTTGACTTCCCTTTTTGATTCTACTGTTCAATGAGTGTCCCTTCTTCTTGTTTACATAAGGATCACTTGTAAAGATATCCTTCACATGCAAAGACTCGCTCAGTTAAGTCACTACTGTCAAGCCGGGTGGGACAGATAGTCAGGGGTCACGGTCACGATCTTCCATGATGACAGGATGGTGAAAGCACCGGCCATGGGTTAGCAGTGGGCTGTAACACCTTATCAAAGCTGTGTTAGGTGGGTGTTAGGGGCAGTTATTCATTACTGCATTCCAAGGGGCTGGACAAAAGGAGTTATCGCCACCATCACTTACAGGCAAGCACAAGGGGGAGGGATTTAAGCAGGTTCTCAAACAAGATGCCCTCACCTGATAACACTAGCACTGGCGGAGCACCATTCCCACATGGCCTAATACATATACAAATCACAGGGAGAAAGAAAGAGAGAGTAAAGGAGGGAGGGCAGGGATGGGGGCTGACAAAGAGAGAGAGAGAGATATAAATAGTGTCTGGGTGTTTGAGTATGTGTGAGCGAGTATAGAGGGAGAGAGGGAGGCAGTAATGGAGACGGAGAGGAGAGAGGGAGAAGCGGGGAGAGAGAGGGGAGACCGTGTGAACATGAGCACGCAATGGAAGTGATGGAGAGTGATAACAGCCCGTTCCCGCAAGCCCTCCTCCTTCTCTTTACAGGAAACGCCACAACAGGTGCACCTCCATGTTGATGTTGGTGGAGTCAGAGAAGCAGTGGACTACTGAAGCGAAGAATGCCAGAATACCTGTAATTCCTGAAAATGTAGTTTTTAAGATGTTTGTCCCCAACTACTCTCCCCCACACACGCAAACAAAAAAAATATTTGTGTCAGAGTAGCCCACATGCACCATGAATTTGTGCTGAACACAACTGAACGAACACTTGTTCTTTCATTCATTCATTACTTTCATTCATTCATTTAAACCTTCTGGTAAACAAACGACTGTCCATTAGGGGTGCCCCTTCCTACATTGAATGAATACCAGTGATCACCTGCAACTGAATAACCATCACTTGTCAGCAATGGAAATGTGCCTCACCTTTCTTGAATTCCTCCAGCATCGCGTCCAACTTAGTGTCATTAAACACAAAATGTAACGGATGACTGTAAAACTTAGTTATTGTTTTCAGCGGGGTACAATCATCAGGGTCAACGAAAGCCAGGTCCTTGACGAACAAAAGATCCGCTATGTTCGACCTCTCGCCCTCGAAAACAGGTATGCGCGTGTAGCCGCTCTCCATAATTTCGGACATAGTGTTGAAGTCGAGGATGGCGTCACCTGGAATCATAAAACAATCCCTTAGCGGCGTCATCACGTCCTCCACGGTTTTAGTCCTGAGCTCCAGCGCGCCCTGAATGATGTTCAGCTCCTCTTTGACCAAATCATTGTACGGGTCCGTGACCCGGAGCATCTCCAGGAGCTTCTCCCGGTTGTACACAGTCCCTATCTCCTGGCCCAACAAATAATCTAAAAGTTTGCTCACCGGATAGGAAGCTGGGAAGGTGAGTAGCATAAAGAACTTGGTCAGGAATATTGTATTGGCGCCAACCGCGAGGCCATGCCTAGAGCAAATGGCTTGGGGCACGATTTCTCCGAAGATTACTATTCCAATCGTGGACATCACCACTGCGATCAATCCGGAACCCGCAATATCATCCAACAGGATAGTGAGCGTTGTATTCACTAAGACGTTGCCTAGGAGAAGGGAGCAAAGCAAGTAATTCCCTTGGCTCCGGACTGGCTCTATCTTTTTGGCGTAATTCTTCTCCTTCTCTGTGCCACAATTCTGAACTATTTGGAGCTCCATTGGGTCCAGTGCCATCAGCCCCAAGTTTAACCCACTGAACATACCCGACAGGCAGAGTAACATGGAGATGAAAATTACTTGGAGCCAGAAAGGTAAGAGAAACTTCTTCTCTTCGACAACTACCACCTTTGTGTCATCTCCATCGTGATATATCCAGGTGTTCTCCGTCCATGGATCATGCAGCCCGGCCACGGCAGGTGTCGAGGCCGCGATGCATAGATAATACGCTTTACTCCTCTCCGTCTTTCGCAGTGGTTTGACGTCTATCTCAATTATTCCAGACGTTTTGCGACTGAGGATGATACCAGGCCTGATGATTATATCCGAAGTCCTGATTCCGCAAGGGTGCAAGCCCGATGTCTCCTCCTGGCTCTGGTTGTCCCCAGAAGTGCTGTCTATGCTCCCAATCACTCGGGTTCGCTCGTGTTCCGTAAAAGCAATTTTGGACCAGGTCTCGTTGTTAAGGTTTTGGCCATAGACCCTCAATTTCACTGGAGATCGTTCACTCACCTGCAGGTAGCCACCAGTCATGTAGGAAATGTCGTCCGTGTCTTCTAGTCGGAGCCCGATGATAATCATGTCCTCGGACCCTTCCTTGCCACTTGTCGGGGTAACCAAGCAGGCGCTGACAGTTAAGAAAATCATCGTCAGAGCTCGAACCCGGCTAAGTGACGCCATTTTTGCAGTGGGTTCTGGGGCTGACGGTTCTGCCATGTTGATAATGGGCAACCTCTTGAATGAAAAGGGCTTTTAAAAATCAGAGCCAATTGGAGTCCGCCTTCATCTCCGCCGAGGGTTGCCGTGACTTCTGCATCGGGACCTGCCTGGCTTCACTACGCGTCCAAAACTGATTACTCCTTAGAGCGCAGGGCTATGTGCGAACTCGTGCCTCCCCCGATGTTCTCTAGACAGGCTAGGGCTGTATCCAATCCAGTGCAGAAACTGGACAGGGGCGGGGTGTTCGCGGCCGTTCCGACAAATGAAATTCCAAAACAAGCGCACCTCATACAAAAAGCTAGAGACAGGACTTTCCTCGTGACTTTTCTTGATGGATTTCTGGTTCGACCCATACATAATGAAAGCGACAGATCCATAGCTTGCTTGGCGAGTGAACGTGTTTATTTCACGAGCAAGCTGTGCAGCGAGTTGACTATTAGTCAAGCTACAGCGGTAGGTTGTATGCACCCATATAACCACATGTAGCCTATACATTCTACAAAAGACCATTCATACGGAAGGGTTGTTTAATGATCAAGTGGTAATCTTATAAATCGTATATATAAATCTGTATAAATCTACATCTAACAAAACGAAAATATAATATCACACATTTTCAGTGCAATGATGTAATGGTTACTGTAGACGTGGATTTTATACTGAAATGAGGGGTATTTAAAAGTGAGTAGGCCTATAGCATATTGTAGGTCAAGAAATCCTGCCCCCATCATCAACTTCTCTATCGCTGAGTATCGCTGTTAGTGACAACATAATGATTGTGTTTAAGTGTAGCCGTGTGTAAACAATTCACAATTTCGTGCAATTAAATCAGTCGTGATTAATGAATCAAGTAGTGTAACAAATATTCGCTTGACATAAAATCACTGTAATTCTAAAATGTAATTCAAACTTAATTGTCTAGAAAATAATTAAGTAGGCCTAAAAGGCTTGATTGTGGTGTAGGCTAGCCTCTAGGCCAGATTAAAATTCTTCAAACTGAAATAAGATGAACAAGAGATATATAACTATGTATACCATAACAATCACGTTATTACTTTCATAAATTTGACAGAAATTTATATAATTTTGTAGTTATAGTAGCCTATACGATGTAGGCTTCAATATGTCGGTCCTCAATCCGCTTCTGTCATTTGCAGCAGGAAGACTCAGCTCCACAGCACGGCCCAGTGGCGACCGGCGGACTTGCAGTCTCCAGCTGCAGGGCCAGTTCGAATGGATTCACTGTGCCGACCTAGAGAACGATAACTTCCTTATCATTCATGTTTTTCATCCGTTTCACTGTTAATGTTTGGCTGTATACTATTTTCAATTCAATGTATTTTCAACAAAGAGTCCAATTAACCGGCATTGAACACAGTGTATATAGAACTGTGCATGAAAAACATTAATTGTAAAAGATTCCAAAGCCCAAGTGGACTACCTTTTCGCTTTTTGGGCTTGTTATATCATATCAGTAGTTGTGCTCCATACACGCTGAATGTACTATAAACATTTATGACGACACAAGCAGGTAAACAACCTGGTATTGACAATGACCATGAGTAAATAATGAAATAGATGAAGTGTCTTAAAATAGATAGTCCAAAGTTCGAAACTGACTTAACCAGTTAATTTCCGAATCAGGACTGAAACCCCCAAATGAAATCCACATGGATAACCATTTTCTTGAAAATATCACCCCCCCCCCCAAAAAAAAATAGACATTCCAGGAACTGTTTAAGGAAAACACCTCCTGGAAAGTATAAACAAACCAGAAATAGTGTGTTTGTGACCATAAGGAGCTGATAAGATGGCATTCCATTAGCGGAGGAGAAGAACATTCCTTCCTGTCCAAGGTCCCCAGCATGAGCCCAAAGTCTGGTTATGAGTCGAAGACAGCTGCTCGACCTTGTCTCTCCAGCTCTGTCAGCTTGCGTGTGTTTATGTGTGTGAATATGTGTGTGTGTGTATGTGGTGATGAGGATGACACCAGTGTCTATTGATGTGCGTGCATATTTAGGTTTAGTGCCTGTGTGAGTGATTGTGTGCGTGTGCATAGGTGTTGATGAGGAACAGGAGTGTGTGTGGCTGGGAGAGACAGCCTGTCCCTGCAGTATGTGGGCGTGGCACGAGGAGAGACAGCCTGTCCCTGCAGTATGTGGGCGTGGCACGAGGAGAGACAGCCTGTCCCTGCAGTATGTGGGCGTGGCACGAGGAGAGACAGCCTGTCCCTGCAGTGTGTGGGCGTGGCACGAGGAGAGACAGCCTGTCCCTGCAGTATGTGGGCGTGGCACGAGGAGAGACAGCCTGTCCCTGCAGTATGTGGGCGTGGCACGAGGAGAGACAGCCTGTCCTTGCAGTATGTGGGCGTGGCACGAGGAGAGACAGCCTGTCCCTGCAGTATGTGGGCGTGGCACGAGGAGAGACAGCCTGTCCCTGCAGTATGTGGGCGTGGCACGAGGAGAGACAGCCTGTCCCTGCAGTATGTGGGCGTGGCACGAGGAGAGACAGCCTGTCCCTGCACTATGTGGGCGTGGCACGAGGAGAGACAGCCTGTCCCTGCAGTATGTGGGCGTGGCACGAGGAGAGACAGCCTGTCCTTGCAGTATGTGGGCGTGGCACGAGGAGAGACAGCCTGTCCCTGCAGTATGTGGGCGTGGCACGAGGAGAGACAGCCTGTCCCTGCAGTATGTCGGCGTGGCACGAGGAGAGACAGCCTGTCCCTGCAGTATGTGAGCGTGGCACGAGGAGAGACAGCCTGTCCCTGCAGTATGTGGGCGTGGCACGAGGAGAGACAGCCTGTCCCTGCAGTATGTCGGCGTGGCACGAGGAGAGACAGCCTGTCCCTGCAGTATGTGAGCGTGGCACGAGGAGAGACAGCCTGTCCTTGCAGTATGTGGGCGTGGCACGAGGAGAGACAGCCTGTCCCTGCAGTATGTGGGCGTGGCACGAGGAGAGACAGCCTGTCCCTGCAGTGTGTGGGTGTGGCACGAGGAGAGACAGCCTGTCCCTGCAGTATGTGGGCGTGGCACGAGCAAGAAGCGGATACTTCCGGTCTCTCCACGCTGCCCTCTAGTGCTCAGCTGACTCACCCTGAAGTCTAAAAGCACATGGAACTCCACACCTCGGTGAATCCATCACAGTGTCATTTCGGCAGGCGTTCGAAGGACCCACCTTGGGTTTGACAGCACAGGATCCAGCAGGAGCCCCCGGAGGCTGGAAGGTGAACTCCTCACGGAACCGAGAATGAGCCAGGACGTTAGCCACGTCCGCGCCCACATCCACCACCTCGTCCACCTGTGTGGAGGAGAAGAGCGAGACCAGAGAGAGAGAGAGACCACGGAATCAGGTGGTGAAAGACAGAATAAATATGTCCCTCTAAAAAAACGTAATTGAATAACCTGAGATACTGGACAAGACCGCTCACATCTGTTTTCCCCACTAACCTTGAACGTGTACCGACAGTCGAAACGCAGACTGTCTTTTGCCCCAGTGATGTTGCCGTTGTAGATGACCAGGGAGCTCTCAGAGCTGGCTTTAGGAACCTTGAAGAGACGGTACGTGGCAGAAGCAAACTGGTAGTCACCTGTCAATCCAGAGAACAAGAGAAAGAAAGAAATTGAATGGTAAAACCCAGGAATTACACATTTGGGAAAAAACATCTTATGACTACTAGATATTTATTCATGCTGATTTGTTAATGTAAATGATGAAAACAAAATGGGCATTGTCGTTTTCAAAGAGCATTGATTTAACTCACCCAGAAGGGCCTCTAGTTCCTTGTTGTTCACGGTGATGACACTGGCTGTGACCAATTGCGGGGTGCTGAAGCCCACCTCCTCAGCCAATTGCAGAAGATCCTGCCACCACAGGGCTCCGCCCAAACACTCACCTACATTTACATTACATTACATTTAGTCATTTAGCAGACGCTCTTATCCAGAGCGACTTACAGTAAGTACAGGGACATTCCACCCAAGGCAAGTAGGGTGAAGTGCCTTGCCCAAGGACACGTCATTTTTCATAGCCGGGAATCAAACCGGCAACCTTCTGATTACTAGCTCAATTCCCTAACCGCTCAGCCACCTGACTCCCTACAATCACAAGGACAGAATAGAGCATAACCTACCCACTAAAAGTCGTAAAACAATGTGATCATGGTCAGCAATATATTTAGCTTGAGCTGCTGTAGCACAGGTTGGTTCAAGGGAAAATGTCAGGAAGTGTTGTTGTCTTGATTAGCTTGATACAACTGTAACTATTGAACCCCAAGGGAGGTTAGTCTTGCCGTACACACCCCACAAGACTGTGTGGTCCTTAATCTCCTGCGTGAGTCTTCCAGTGCTGTAGACATCACTGAAGTACAGCTCACCCCCATCCTGACAACAAATGCAGGGTTACTGGACTGGTGGCCAAATGTGACAGACAGGAAGATAAGATGACGATAAGAGGACCTTTGATACGTTGCGCAGAGTAAGAACAGAAGGCGATTGTTTGAAGGCGATAGGAGCACCTTAAGAACTTTGTATGCTTCGCTCAGTACTCTCTTCTTGTCCGGAGACAGATTTACCACACAGTTGGATCTATAAAACGACAACGACAATTTAACCAGCAACAACGACTATTCTTTATGTAAAACTCCTTGCGACCAGTCGAATGGCATGATATTAATATGTATCTTAAATGGTTCAACGTGATGATAAAGTGCTCTCTCAACATGGGTCTGCTTAACATGATTACTTACATAATCACATCGAAGGAGTTCTCCTTCAGGCCTGCATCAGTTAGAGCCTCAATGTAGCCCTGGACAAAGTCCACGTTGGGCTTCTTGAAACCAAAGTCCAGCATGTGGTGGTCAATGAACTTCCTGGCCACCTCAAGCTAAAGCAGAAGCAGACAAATTAACTGCTACTCGAGTACATTACAGACAGCCTGTCAACAACCACACATTGTTCGGTCCAGACCAAACTCCATGGTCAAAACAACGTGATGGGGACCGACAGCTAGCTGATTGTTTCACCAGGCGTTCAGGACGGCGCTACGTTCAGACTGGTGGAAACCCCCGTGTCCGTACCTGGTCCGGGGTCATGTCGATGCCGGTGACGTGACCCCTCTCTCCCACCAGCTGGCTGAGCATGTAGCAGTCCTGGCCACTGCCACTTCCCAGGTCCAGAACCCTGCAGCCCTCCAGGCACTCCGGCACCACCAGCCCACATCCATAGTACCTGGAGGGACAGACGCAGGAGTGTGTTTGTGTGTGAGGGAGAGAGAGTGTGTGTGTGTGTGTCTGTGTGTGTGAGAGAGAGAGAGAGAGAGAGAGAGAGAGAGAGAGAGAGAGAGAGAGAGAGAGAGAGAGAGAGAGAGAGAGAGAGAGAGAGAGAGGAGACACTGAATAAGAATTGAATAAAAAAGGATGAATGAGACTGACTTTGACTGCGAGTGTGTTTTAGAAAGAGATGGGGGAAGTGTGAGTGTGTTCATGGATGTGTGTACACACTTGGCTGTAACCTCAGGGTGAACCCTCTTCAACGCCTGTCGGATGTGGGCGGGGATAGGTTGAGTAGGAGCAACACAGACGTTGCTCTTAAGGTCAGATGTGTTTTTCAGAATATTTCCATAATAGTCCTGAAAGATTGTGATAAAATGATTTTATAAAAATATATGCAAACTCTAAAACATGAACAGTGACTTACTGTGCCATGTCAATACTTTACCTTGACATCCACATGAGTAGTAGAACCGACAAATCCATTGGAAAATTCCCTATAGCGACATCAGACATACATATAAAATTACAATTTAAAGTTTTTGGGGCAATGTTTATACTTATTCAGATCGATTATCCTGATAATATTGATAAACAAACGCATAGCTACAGGATTAGAGGGAAATCTGGATAACTGTGTTGTGTACATTTTCCGCAAACCTGATCCGCCTTATATTATTGTCGTTTTGACACTGCAAATATATTGTCGCCAACATAACGGTGGCCAAATGCAAACTTACCCAGTTTTCGAAACTTTAGTTTCTGTCATAGCACGTTTGTAGAGCGCTGAAGCCGTCCGAAGACATTTAAGAGTTCAGTTTATCTCAGAGCCATATACAAATATATTTTTATATGGCTCTGGTTTATCTTTCTTTCTTCTTCATTGACTTCTGGTTGGTGTATCGATCTAACTGTAAAGGTAGCCAGGCCTCTACGCATACACCGCCACCTACTGTACTGGGATACATAGTTCAAACATTGTAATTCGTGTCACGTTACACTGTCTATGGCTTTTATCGTGCCTTATTCATTTCATACTGTATCACTAAGTAATGTTAATAAACCAACAAAAAGAGTCTTGGCATTTCAGGGTATGTTTATTGAACGTGTCTATTTAGCTGGTGATGGGTTGCATACAGAACACGAGAAAACAAACATGATCGGACATGTAAATACCCTTGAAGCTTTGACATATTCGAGTGTCCATCACATAACTCATCTGCGGTTGGTGGGATAGAGTAGGCTATAGGGTTCACTCCCGCGTGGTTTAGTATAGTGTGGAAATGCATGTAAGAGATGCATATTTTATTCTGCTTCAAATACCAGCAGTTATTGTGTCGTTGGAAGTCTATAAATTGTCTTGAAAACTGATAGCTTTAGTTTTGAGCTTTAGTTCGTGGGTAAGAAAATCGCAGAACAGTGCCCCACAATGTTTAAACCACAAATGTCAAAATGAAACAACCAGTGATGTTACTTGTATACAACCATCGTAGCTGGGTTTGTGTATTTCCATTAGAATGGTGTGCTTTGTAGGTGTGCTCAAAGATTCATATAAAACATTCTGCAAAGATATTATGATGCTTGATATGTGAGCATTACAAGTCATTTACAATATCTCAGCATCATTGAACTATTAAGGCAAGGCCATGGATTTACAAACAATTAAATGTACACTAAACATTTATGTCCAATTATCTGTAAAAGCTTGACAGTTCTAGTAACATCAATTCAATGAATACAAGTTACATTTCACTCAAACTCTTTTTTTTTTTTTTAGAAACGTATATTGTACCTGTTTTCTCATACAGACCTTCAATTTACATTTTAGCATAATATTTAATCAAGCCATTAAAGTTAAATGACGTAAGGCCTCTAACTGCTCTAACAAACACAGAAATGCTTATTTTTTTTCTGGCAGAGTACAATCATTGATTCAATGGGGTAAACCATCGTTGAGAGAAAGGGCCAATCAGGGGCCTTGATGAGAGGACGTCATTGATAACCGCTACATAGCGTTACATGCACTTTCCGATGTATGATTTAATCTCACACCGCAGCAAACAAAACATGAACACGTTTACAAAACGGAACGATAACAGACTTTGGTGTAAATTAAGACTGGACTTGTCAAAACATGATCTTAGTGTGACTAATCTGTATTTTATAGCTCTTAATTATTTATGTGCAAAATAAAAATAGCTTCACACTTCCAGCCCTCCCAATTACAAACGGGGGGAAGACATGGCTATGTGACATGTGGTGTTACCTCCTAGAAAGCACTTTAAGAAGCGACAAAAAGTCTTCTACCACAACCTCCCACACAGGTCCTGTGCTTGGTGTCCCTGCCCTGTTTCAAACTAGAAAAGCGCACCTCTCCACACATCCACAATCTTCCTGTCCCAGTTTGGTGGTCCAGTACCATTCTCCCTCACTTCCGACCGCAGCACAGGAAGGAGCCGCGATTGGTTGGGTATGTGACAAGACGACACAATGGTGTGAAGCAGGCGTCAGAACGGCTGTCGCCTCCCAGCGTGGTCAGTCGTCGACCGTTTCGTTGACCCGACAGCGTGGCACCCCGTGTGAGTCTCAACACCGTGTCACCTGATTCCTCTGGTCAAGGACTGGGAGGGGAAGGAAAGGGGGAAGCTTTCTCACTGAAGACATTTGCGTCGCCTGACCTGTGTGACAGGTTGTTGAGTCTCCATCTCTTATGCAGTAAGGCTGCCATGACAGTATGGCCTGGGGAGCTCACAATAGTCACACACACACCTCAGACAAACACATTACATTCTCACGGAAAAACACGCTCGCAGTAGTCTCTTGAAAGGCATTCCCCACCCCCCACCCCCCCACACACACACACACGCACACACACACACACACGTCTTGTATTGTCTTCTGTTGGTCTCTCTTATCTCTTTCCTCTCCCCTTCTCGGTGAAGGCGTAGCTGGGCTTGGCTTGGTCAGCTCAGCCCTGGGGCTCAGTGCTGTTGCCGTGGTGAAGCCCCTCCTGCTCGTTGATGGTGTGAAGGAGCAGGCACACCGGGGGCGGGGCCCCGGGTGGCGGGGGCGCTGTGGAGGGCCCGCACTCCGGCCCCGCCTCCGGCCCCCCCGGCGCTTGCTCCTCGTCCCCCGTCGGGGCAGGATGACTACAGCCGTCGCAGAAGTCCCTCGGCTCCTCCTCCTCCTCCTCCTCCTCGCGGCTCAGCAGGCTCTCCAGCTCCCTCAGCTCCCTGTCCTCCCGGCTCCCTCCTCCTCCCCCAAAACCGCCTCCCCCGTTCCGGCCACACACGCACACCTCGATCCCCGAGTCCCCCGTGAACCTCCGCCTCCTCCCGCCCCCCCCGCTGCCGGACACCCTCTCCTTGTCCTCCGTACCCCCCCCCGTCCCCCCCGTGTCCCTGAGCAGGGGCTCCTTGCAGCAGTCTTCCCCCTTCTCCGGGCCGGCCGTCCCGTCGGACGGGAGCCGTTCCTGGGGACCTCCGGACAGGGAGTCTCCCTCCTGTGGGGCCTGAGCCAGAGGCTTGTCGTCAGGCTTCTGCCTGTAGCTGCCTATGGTGATGGGTGGGTGGGGGTGGGGCTCGTCCAGGCTGGGCCAGCGGGGGTCGGAGGCAGGGGGCACAGCAGTGCTCTGGCTGGGGGGGCAGCAGACGTCCTGCTGGTCGGGGGTCAGGGGGCTGGGGGCCAGGGAGGGGCTGGTGTGTAAGGCACTGTAGGGTGGGGGAGGAGTGGGCGGCCGGTTCACCACTTCATCGTAGTCTGGCAGGAGGTAGTTGGGTAGAAACCCTGCGGGAGGAAGGAACAGAAGATGGTTCTAGAAACTGTGCACCAAGTGAAGAACATCAAGTTGTAAAAAAAGAAAAGAAACTAACTAAAAGAAACCCCAATCTCTGACTACGTTTAATTGAGGTATTGTCCTATCAGCAAGCAACGCACAAAGGAAACACCCCTGACCTCACCACACCCCTCATCCCACAACAAACACCTAAAGAGAGGGGGGGGTCCTAACCCAGGGGGGGCTGTTAGAAATATTTCTGAGTGCGTATTATGCAAGTTGAAAAGAATACTGCTGTGCTACATATCCTTGCGTGCAGACAGAGGAGCCCCTCATAGTTGCAACCGCAAGCTTACTTAAACTGGCCGTTCGCTTTACTCAGAATGTTAAGATTTGTACTCAGCATGGAAGGATAAACAGTCAAACTCCATATTGTGTTGGAACCAGTTCCGAATTGATCAAACTGATTCCACGCCATATAATGAAAAAGTTCCAAAGATTCAGACAAATCTGGACCGCTAGTAGACTTGTCTCCTTGCTGCATGCTGCAAGAATAAACTTTCTTGACTCCATCGACTCACTGTGCACTACTTGATAAAAGATTTTCCTAACGGGGGCAGAGGAGGAAGTAGGTCAATTGCTAAGAGCGGGAGAAGCCCAGCTGTGAGCTGGTGTTGCAAGAAACCGTTGGCATGGCACCAATACACTGGCGGTTTCCTGAAAACTGGGGCATGTAAACAGGCCTCAGACCATCGCTGAAATGCAACTCCTCGGCTCACTGGGCTAACAAAGGACTAGCGGTCAGGGCACACGGTTATGCTTAGCGGGCCGGTGACAGACCGTTAGGTTTGATGCTAAAGTAGGAATGGCAACTGGCAATGGTGGTATCTTATAGTATCCTGCCATTATCTCCTGTAGATAGTGTAGTAGAGTAACAGTGTCGTTTTTCTAGAAGTTCTAGACGTATGAAGTTTGGTTCTTCTAGCGCAGTGGTCATTTGTGGTCATTTGAATGAAAGAAGAAAAAAAGAAAACACACCATAAATAACTATAAAAAACGGTATCATAGTCATGGCGTCGAGGCGTCGTGCAAACCCCCCCCCCCCCCCCCCAAGACCCCTTACTGAAGTAGAAGGGCACTGAGGTGTAGTTGTGGGCCTCCCTGTAGGCGATGAGGTTGATCTCGTGCTGCCTCTGCTGCTGCTGCAGCCGGTGTTTGGCGCGGCGGTGGTGACACACGCAGCAGCAGCTCAGGACGAAGATGAGGGCCCACACCAGCCAGAACCCTTGGGGTAGCCAAACACACGCGCCACAGTTCAAGCACGACAAACAGACCCATCTTTAGTAGTGTTGCAGAAAGGATTGTCAAAGTGTGTGCACATTTTAAAGTTAATTTGGGTCATTTGATAAATAGACAATCGGTCCGAATAAATCCTGACTGGAAAAGGAGAGTACTTAAAACAGGACCTAAAGCCTAAATGACTATGGGACCACTGTTAGAGCTACCACAGAACCACATGACTGTATTACAGCATTAGACACTGCGACGCTTGGGCCGCCACAAACGATTCTGCTGGCAAACAGCCAGGTGGAACCTCAGACACGCATGACCTCCACGCGTCCTTGTCACTAGCACGTCAGTTACTGACGGGAGACACAGAGGCAGAAATGCAGAAGAACTAGCTCCCCCCCCCACCATCCCCGAAATGGATTTAAAAAAAGTCAAAGAGTCGCTAGGCCCGTTCGTCGCTAGGCCCCACTTACACCACAGTTCATAGTAGTAGCTGCAGCACTGTGACTCTCCACAGCAGTGGCCGGACTCGCAGACGTAGCTCTGGTTCCTCACGCCCTCGCAGTGCAACAGGCTCTGGAGAAGACAGAGGAGGAGGATTAGGTGGGTTGAGGGGGCAGGTTTATGGGCGTACGTGAAGCCCTCTGCTCTGATGGCTTGTGGAAAAAATTAATTTAAAAAAAAGGATTGATTTGAGGAGAAGACACAGTGAGCTACAGGGGGGGAGAACACGAAGCAAAAGGGCAAAGTAGAGGTAGTCAAAGAGAGTGTCCTACTTTGAAAACCAAAGTTCTTCCGTGTCCATTGTGACTGCCTCTCCATTACACTGCTGCTAAGCTGTTAGAATGTCATTAGTGTCCGCCGCTCAGATTTCCTCCTCCACTAATCACACAGAGCCCCTATCCACCCAAGTCATCACTTGTTACCACGAGTGAAAACGAAACATAAATGCCGAAACAAGAGCACAATACAATTTCTTCGCACATTAAGGTAGTATGTGGACCTAGTCACAGAAGGTTTTGTACACTACGGATGAGAGGTTTCTCAATTCGAAACTAAAATCCACACTTTTAAAATGAATTAGTTTCAATGTATGAGGATTTTTCTACATGTGGGTGGCCTACACATAAATATTGGCCTGTAATCAAAATAAATACACTTAATTAGAAGAATTAGAAACATCTTATGAATAAAACTTGACATGACTGTCTCAATGCCATAACACATACTATCAATAAGTTAGTCAATTACTGAGGTTCTAGAGAGTTTAAAAGATTCCACAAATAATAAAAAAATAAAGACACTAATCAAGTACTGATTGCTTGGCTTTGAAACTAGCATCCTGTCACACATTTTCTTCAAGATAATGAAACATTCGGATCCCAGGTTTGGCTATAAGAAGGGTCGGCCTTTTTCTATCCATGATCCTACCAGTGGTGTGTTCCGAAGAAGAGGCATTGGGATCCGAGGTAAGTCCTTTCAACTTGAGAGTCATTATCCACACAGAGAAAAAGGTGAAAGGGAGCTCTCTTTCTTTCAAAACACACACACCCTCTCCACACACACACACACACACACACACCCACCCACACAGATTGCTCTACGGAAATTTCCGAGCAGCAGCAATGTGGTGTGAGTAGCTAACCAGAGCCCTGGATAATAAGGAGCCCCCTCTGCATTCAAAACGGCAGGCTGTGTGTGTGTGTGTGTGTGTGTGTGTGTGTGTGTGGTATAGACAGAGAGAGAGGGAGGACAGTAACACAGGAATGACAAGACCCACCGCAGCCCACTCGCCAGTCCAGGATGAAATTCTCACACCCGTCAAAAGACACCAACTCCGCCACCGAAAACCAACAGGCTTCCACTCAGCCAATTGTAGTTTTTCCCAAGAGCCTTATCAAGCCTCTTTCATTTTTTTCCTTCGTCAAACACGCTTCTTCTACTCCAAAACAACCACATTTGAGCGGACGTCATGAAACATTTCGTTCCCTTCTGTTCCCTTCCTTTGTCCTGAGCCGAGCCAGTCCAGTCGTTCTGTCTGACTCAGCATTCTCCTCCATGTCTCTCCACTTGGCCAGCTCAGGCACTCCTCTAACAGTTGGAATTCAAACAACTAGCTCCTGTGATTTTGTTTACACTACACGACGGGTTCTGCATATGGATGGAGTGGGGCGGGGGGGGACGGGGGGGGACTAAATGATGGCTGCAGACCAAAACAGAAGAAAGACACCCTTTAGACAAGCCAATAGAACAATAGAATACGCTAGGCTAGCTAATGCCATGTGAGAGCTTGTCAGACAATAGGACAGGTCTGGTCAGGACCTCAGGTGAAGTAGCAGTGACACGCATAACCTAGGCAGTGGAGATTTTTTAAATGATATACACCACAGCACACTATGTAGCCGACTGGACTAGCGGGAAAAAACATTCAATAATAGACATTAAACAATGGCACTCAATCCAAACCATTGATGCATAAATTAAGAGGCTTCGTTTTGCAATCTCTTCCTCTCAGCCTTTCCCAAGACGCAGAGACAGCACTGCTGAGAGAGTGACCCGGTGGAGAACCTTAACCGACAGGATTCCTTAAGCCTTCCCTGCACCGGCCAATAGAACAACACGCAGCTCTTCAGAAACAGAGCCAGCTTATGGCAGATTGAGTTACAGTGCCAGAACCCTACAGGGCTCAGGCATATTAGAAATTAATTAAATCTAAATGGACTATAATGAGGAGCCGCTGAAACGACCAGACAACAGAATAGGGATTCTGTATTACCGCTTGACTACCAAACATTGTTCACTGGGATTTCGGCTCAAACGCATTCTCAGTCGCATATGATATGGCATTCAATTAGGAGACAATCCCCTCCACACTCACACAGAGCTGACAGATCTGCTGAAAAGTTTGTTCTTCATCCAAAGGCTAACTAGTGTCCCTGGTTGAAAATCAAGAGTTTCTTTGCTGGTTTTACAACTCCTAAATGAATAATAAGAAGAAGAAGTAGTAGGCTACTGAAAGTAACTAAAGCACTATCTAGGACTAGGTATTAGCCTTTGAACGTTACCTGATAGTCCCCTTTCATTGGTCACTGCTGAGACAAAAATAAACATGCAAGAACTTTCCTAAAAGAACTCAAATGTTGCACAAGGTAAGAACAAGAACAAACCAATGATGACACCACTTTCAGGTGTCATCATTTATTTGTTTATTTATTATGTCCTGCGATGCCCAAAGCAGCAAACTCTGTACCTTGTAAGTCACATTTAAATCGTAACAGACAACTTGGTTGCTCAATCTAACAAGTGCCTCTGGACATCCTGTTAGCACTATCCATGGCATTGGCTTGGCAAATCATTCTGATCTCACAAGCCTACATTCTGTTTCAAGTGAAATGTGAGTTTAGCAATCTGTCCGGTTTTAAAAGGTTATAATAATATAGGCCCAAAGCCTAAACGGTAATCTGTAACTTTATACATTTCACCTCCCAGTATACAATTGAGAGCTATAGGCCCCTTTATCAAGCCTCCCTTAACACACTCACTTGATTGTAAGTGGTCTAGCTATCTTGCAGTTTCTTAGCAATGATTAATACCTAACAGGTTAAATAATATGTAGCAAGCTAGTATAGACAACTCAAGTTAGGGGGTTGATTAAATTACTTGCGTCAGTACTCTGCAATAAGGTTTTATTATAGGCTACCAGTGAGCCAGCTAACTACAGCTAATAGCTACGTACAAGACCGGTAATATATAATATCGTTGTCAATTTTTTTTAAAAGCCTGTTAGCTTCTACTGTACTAGCTTCTAGGCTAGATAGTGTTGTAGGGCAGGCATCACATCTTTGTTCTTTGCATGGTAGACTTTGAGATCTAATGTAATAGTAGTAAAATACCTAGCAACGCTCAATCTAGTGCACTTTATTAACAAGTTGTCTGACTGACAAGTTGTTTAAGTGACATCTTGCAACAAACCTACACTGACTAACT
This sequence comes from Osmerus eperlanus, assembly GCF_963692335.1. NCBI lineage: Eukaryota > Metazoa > Chordata > Actinopteri > Osmeriformes > Osmeridae > Osmerus > Osmerus eperlanus. Next base: position 10,738,426 of record NC_085039.1, read on the forward strand.
ATAGCTCCAGAGCCATAGAAAAAGAGAGTTGCGACACTCAAATGTCTGTATAGCTCTAGCCTTACAATAGGCAGAAAAGTGAATACTGTACTTCCGTCAACAACAACAACAACATTTCTGAGTATCACAGCATCGCCTATCTTAAATGGGTCAAGTTACAGTATGCACCACGTTGAAAGTTATTAGCTACTAGGCTAGCTTGGTGGCTGAGGTTAGAAAAATATATTGAATGTTGTCTAAATAGTTTGGACGATGAGAACGCTTCATATTACACTAGGGGGCAAGCTATTTAGCCTCGGCTCTATCTAACTGGCTAACTAGTATTTTACTAATGGAAACAGCTATAAATGAGTAAAATGGTTAGAGCTAATCTTGTCTAATAACAGTTAGCTAGATAGCTAATAGCCTAGTGTGAGTATTACAGTGTTATTCAACATAGGCTAATAGGGATGGTCTGCTAGCAAAACAACATAGCTGGCTACATAACGGCTAGCACACTAGCTGGGTTTTGACTGCAAGTACGAAACCATGCTTTGCTAACTCGGAAATCTTACCCCGTCTGCTGTTGACTCGGTGGGGGTGACAGCCCCTATCGCATGCAAAAACAGTCCCATTTTTAGAGCCAAACATAAAGCCGCTCTCATTCCTCCAACTAGCTACCGAACCTATGGAAAATCATATGCGTGTTATCTTCTTTTTAGTGAAAAGAATGAAAATCACAGGCTAGTGCTCGATCCCGGACGAGGTCCACCACATGCACCGCCTCCTTGCTGGAAAGTCATTGGACATTTAAAGGAGGCACAACATTGGTGCAACCGGTTGCTCTCGGTGTCACTGGCTGATACAGCTGTTATGCAAGGTGTTCCATCGAACGGGGACTCCTTGCTGGGCTGGGTGTGGCCTGGGCATGTCCTGTTCTATGTGCGCAACGTGATGGGTGTTTTTGCGTTGCTCACTCACTGCCTCAAGACAGTTCAGCCAATCACAAACCGGTGCGCCTTCAGTGTTCCACCAATCATACAACGGTGCGCCTCCGATGCGATTAAAAGTTGTTTTTCTGGTTTACTTTCTGGTCAAATAAATGTTTCGTTTGATTTTACACTTGCAGCTTCATAGGAAATGCATGACCAGCAAAGAAAGCACAACTCCATAAACATAACACCTGTGAGGAGTCAAAAGTTCTTGGTCTAAAGTGAATTGCCAATGTTTATTGTCATCATGATTTATCCTCATTTAAACATCCAGCAGCAAACATGTCTCATTTGGTTTTTATCCATTTGTACATTGTGATAATATTTTATATTAAAACTTTATTAATGCTAAAACCATCATAATTAAAAACAACAGGTCTGTGATGTTCCACACTATACTTCATAACAACCTAGTCCATCATCATCATCATCATCATGTAGAAACTGAATATTATAATAATGTCATAATAATTTACACATTTAATAAGCATTACACATAACATAGTGTTAAGGTCATGACATGACCATTACCAATCCCTTTCACGGGGTTCCCGAAAAGGCACCCCCAGCTGAGTGAACACATCTAGCTCCTGGGGCGTGTGTATGGGTGTCCCTCCGTACACCTTCACACTGCCCTGCCGCTGCACGTCCCTGTTCAGCGAGTGTTCCGACAGGCTCATGCCTTTCGTCTTAGCGAACGCCCGCATGGAGCGATTGAAGTGCGCCGAGCCGGTAAAGTACATGAGAGAGCAGGCAAACTCCCCGTGGGGCACCACGATGACGTCGAGCCGGCGGTGGCGGCGTCCGGGCCCCGGCAGGCGGCACACGCCCATGTACTTCTTCTGCTCGCCGTTCTCCTCGTGGCTCACGAGGTCGTCGGTAAGGAAGCCTGTAAGGGAGATAGCAGGCACTCATATCCTCAACCTACATTTACATTTAGTCATTTCACATTTAGGCATTTAACGACTTACAGTAAGTACAGGGACATTCCCCCAAGGCAAGTAGGCACACAGTATGACACAACGTCATTTGTCACGGCCGGGAATCGAACCGGCAACCTTCTGATTACTAGCCCGATTCCCTAACCGCTCAGCCACCTGACACCCACATTTTAATACTCCCTATTGCGTATTAAAACTGGCTTTCGTGGTTTTGTCACAACGTGCTGTATGAGAGACAGGTGCGGCACGAAAGTGCAGAAAAAGGGAAAACTGGGTAAGAGGATCCCTTTCGAATCCACTGCAACAACAAACAAAAAAAACCATCTATTTATACGACACAGCTCATCCATCAATATGTCTGGCCTTGTCCTACCGCTCTGATGGAGGATCTGCAGGACCTTGACAAAGACGCCCTTGTGGGAGTGTCCATCTGGGTGGGAGATGAGAACGTCCACATCCCCACATGTGGTCTTTCCCCGGCGGTAGGAGCCGCACGCGATGGCCAGCAGGCCCGGGTCCACAGTCAGGGCTGCCTCCCGCACCTGGAGACACATCACAGGACCAGGAACGCACATTAGTATGGATTCAGACCGTGTAGGAGAACATTATCGCTGCACATTAGTGGCCAAAATCCAATGCTATTGCCCTGAAGTTTGACTGGATGTATGTAAGCCAGTACTACGATGTGAAACATTTTATTTCTTAGGGAATTTTCTTCACCATTTGATGTTAACGATAGACTATAATAATTATTATAGCATTAATGACAAAGTTGGTTGATAATATTTACCAAAAAAACGAACATTTTAGATGTAATAGGAGTTTCGTTGGATCCTGTTTATTAGAAGTTATCATGCATTTAGAAAAGCAAGCATGGACTTGTAAATCTTCTCGAACGCTTGAAATTCTGAACCGTTTCACCCGCTTCAAATTGTAAAAACAAACTGTTTGTGTTTTTCATATCCCCAAAAGACCAACAAGTAAGTGTCTACCTCATAGGAGACAGAGCTGGATGGAAGATAGGCAGGCAGTACATATTCTTTTGACAAGCCAAGAGAAGACACATGCTAAAGTCATCTCTCTAATCTGCACTTTCTATCTGGCAACCCCAGAGGGAAGGGGAAATCCAAGTAATACTATATGAAAACAACTGGCTCTGTACCCAGCATCCAGGTATAAGGCCTGACTTATGATACGCCAAGTTTCTGGAGCAAGATCCCCCCTTTTGGGACGAGGAACTCGGTAAGAATACTGTCTGTTTTCTCAATCACCGCACTGCAGTCATGGAGAAGGGCTCCCTAACAGGCTTCTTTGGAGCCAATGCAAATGTTAAAATCATACTTGGCTCCAACGCCCCCTCCTTTCGAGCACTTCACCTTACAAGTCCTCTTGTTTGCGGTGGATTCAAAGGAAGAGCCTTTGCATAAAATAGTTCTAGATTCTATTAAATTCCAAGGAAGATTATGGATTTGATGAACGATCCCCAAGGCAATTTCAGTTGATGTTCAAGAATGTTCAAAAAAGGTTAGGAGTCGTGGAGATACCGTTTTCTCAATGGCAGATGCTTCTTCTCTAGGCATCCGGTCTAGAAAGTCGTCATAATGCTTCAGTCCAATCTTCTGAGTGTAGTTCAGGTTGGCCTTTGTGCGGATGTCCTCCAAAGTACGAAAACCCTGACAGGATGAAATCAAATCGCATGATTAAAAAAACAGATCAGGTCAACTGTAATCAAATCAGAAACCCTGAATCACCACATATGCCACAACGAAAGCATAATACAAAGTCAGGCCCCTGCTTTGCAAGACACAGCAAAAAACGTCAGAGAAATCTGTTAAACAATGAATTAAGTTAAATTAATGTTGTTCATAAGTTGTTGTTCATAAGTTGTTCTTCTTTTTTCATTCACCTGCTGGTACCAAAGCTGTGCGGTCTTGGCTCCAGCTCCCCAGATGTTGCTGAACAGCTCCAGTACGGGCACGGCCTCTCCGATGTGGTCCAGCTTGCGGAGGTGACCGCTCTCCATGATCTCGTCGATCTTGTCGGCCATGCGTTTACCAATGCCCGGGATCCTACACGCCTCCTGAAGTTGAACAGCCAAACATTAGAACCTGGCTGGGCCTGGTCTTATCTACTGCTGACCACATATAAACAAAACCGACATGACTAGCCAACAAACTGTAGTCCAAACAACTCTGCAAAAAGGAACTACAAGATGGCCACAGCCTGAAAGTCAACCCGCTCTGTCACATGACTTACACCATACGACGTGATAGGCTTGTGGTAGCTCTTGAGGGCATTCACAGCCTTGGAGTAGCCCAATGCCCTCCACTTGTCCCCCTGGTGTGTGTAGGCCTTGGCCAGCACCTCCAGTTTGTCTGTTATGTGTTTGTTGTGATTATCAGTCTTGGACTTGGAAGACTGGGCGCAGACCCACTTCCCTGAGATGGGTTTGTGTTCGACAGTGCTGGAGGTAGGGCTCTCATCCTTGGGGTGCTGGCCACTGACCAGGGCTTCCAGGTCACCCTGTGAGACACCATCTTCGTCTCTCAGGTCATCTGTTGTTCCTGGGACCTGAGAGAGTAGGGAAGGGGGAGGGTGACTCTACCGAGAAGAAGAGGACTGAATGGATGTTTCTGTAAGGCAAATATGGTTTATGAAGGAAATGTCAGCGTTTGCGTGCACAAATCGAGCCAACCTACAGTTGTTGCTGAGGACTCGTGTGGTTTGGGCTCCTCAGGAACAGCGTCCTTTACGTCCTGTGTGGCTGGCACATTCATGGGAAATTCTTCTTTGACATCTGCCAGTGGGGTTTCCTTTTTCGGGTGTCTAGAACAAAAAGGATGTGGTTAACTTTTGTTCTTTCTATTCTAATGAGCAATGATCCAAATCAAACATTCTCTCTGACTCAACCCCCTCGCACATATTTTTGAAAAACAACAGGGAATTTGATTTGCTGACCTCTCTGGGGTTAACAGGCTGAAGTCTGCTGTGTCCAGAAGTCGTTTCTCAGTGATACAGGAGCTCAGCCAGGTGCATTTTACTAAAAATACTCCAGGGGGCAGTACATCTGGTTTCAACAGGCGGAGGGCCCGGTCTCTGTCCATACTGTCATCCACCACAACATGGGTGACACTGGGACGGAAAGAGCTCTCGCTCTGTCCCCCATTTTGGACGATCTGCCTCTCAAAGATCTGACATCTGGCCTTCCCTATACTGGCTGGCAGGATGAACACTGTGATGCCCTCAAATACCTTTCCTGTGGGGAGAGAGATTGTGATATTGATGAGCATTGTCTTGAATTCCTTGATCGCTCTCTCTCTCTCTTTCTCTCTCTTTCTCTCTCTCTTTCTCTCTCTCTTTCTCTCTCTTTCTCTCTCTCTTTCTCTCTCTCTTTCTCTCTCTCTTTCTCTCTCTCTTTCTCTCTCTCTTTCTCTCTCTCTCTCACACACACACACACACACAAACTCTCACAGATACAACACACACAGTACCTGTCACACTTGCTTCTTCAGACTTTCTCTTGAGTGGGGGTGCACCCTTTCCGTCCCTGACGCCCGCTCTTTTCACTTTAGGAAACGCTTTCATAATTCCGTGAGGCTCCATTTCGTCAGGGAAAGGGGAAACCTGCAAATAAAAGATCCGTCTTGAAAATAACGTTTATTTTAAAATGTTCCGTTTAAATCCACGGTAGATAGCGTCGGGTACTACTGTATATCTAGCTAGTCTAGCTAGCTACACAGTAGCAGCTTTCTAGCTAGTTTCAGATTGCTAACACAATATATTGAAATGGTACCAATAGATCATATTTCACTTAAAACATTAAATCAAAGTAGGGTTTCACAAAATGATGCAAAATCAATTAGCATGTGCAACTAATTCGAGTTAGAAGTAAAAATGTATCTCTCTTACCCCTTTCGGGGACCACAAAATCATAAAATCCAACACGGGTTTAAAAAATATATCAACTTCCGGGTCATTAATTTCTAATCATCGCCATTAACAGTTTACTTCCACCCCCAAAATGCATATGTGATGTGAATGCAAGCCATGCTTATATAGGATTAGCACTTGAACAATTTGTTTTTATATCGTTTTATATTTCAGAAGAAATAAATCTATTTGATCATGACCTCCGTTGCCGTGGCTACACGTGCTGTTTCAGGAAGTGCACGTTTTCGAAACAACCAACAGCATCATGGCTGTGCAATGCTGGGCTGATATCCTTAAATCGTCTAAGAAAACCGCTTTAATTCATGATGGTCAGTGCACTTTTAAGTTTTAAACTGTCGATTTGTATTTGCATTAATTTGTATAATCGCATGTTGCATAATAAGTACAGTAGCACCTGTGATTATTTGCAAGCGACTTAGCAATGCTATCAAACTCGTCAATGTGACATGGGAGCAATCCTGTACGATAACTAGCTCATGCTTATAGCAAATCGATCTACAAATACCCAACTCATTTAGCTACTTTGTGTGAATTGGATCTCTTTAGGGAAAAGGAAGATACACTATCTCTTTACAGATGGGAAAGAAATGGCAGAGGAATATGACTTGAACACAGACGAATTGATTGGTAAGCATAGTAGTACATGTCACGAAGAGAGTGTAGTTGGTTATGATATGTATTTCTTAAGCACACTCTTGATAACATAAGTGCATTTTTCTTAGTAAGAAAATGGCGTTCAAAAAGCCCTCTGGGCGCAGAGGGGCCGTGGCAGATAGAAGTTGGCGAGCCTTTCCCAACAACGGTCGGCACTTTGGAATCAGAGGTTATAAAGGAGAACTGCTCAAATGTGAGTTTTCACACACATTGTATGCACACGTTAGTGTTGGAGCTGAAACTTAAACACGCGTCATGGATTGAAAGAATATTGGAAGAAAACAACACCATTGACACATTATTTTAAATCCTGTCGTGTCAGCATGATATTTGAATTAATCGGTGGTGTCTTGGTCTTGTGTTTGCCCAGCCTGTGTTCCTGCGTAAGGACACGAAGACCAGTTTTCAGTGGAGAGTCAGGAACCTTCCGTACCCCAGTGACGTGTACAACTTGTCAGTAGAACCTGCTGAACGATGCTGCATCATACGGACGTCCAATAAAAAGTGAGCCAGCTTATCCTGTATGCTGTTTTCACTTTCGTTCATTCTGCAGCATTGCACTTATGGAGGACCAAACCTGCCATATTTACAAGTGAATGAATGAATAAATAAATGTCCACATCCATGCATTTAGACAGAAATAAACGAATATATGTATTAATTAATGCACAATTGTCAATCAATAGTTACATATATTTTACATTTATGTATGTATTCATTTTTGTATTCATTTATTTATTCATTTATTCATTCATTTATTCATTCATTCATTTATGTATTCATTTATTTATTCATTCATTCATTCATTGTTCTCAATATGATAATGAGAGGAGGCCAGTAGGGGTGGAAACTGATGTTCAGACATTGCAATCAATCCAGAGCCATAGATTCAATCTAGCTAACGCCTGGGACACACTGGCTGCGAAGCGCCCTGAAGCGCCACAATCTTAACAGTCAGATGGCTGAGCGGTGAGGGAATCGGGCTAGTAATCCGAAGGTTGCCAGTTCGATTCCCGGTCATGCCAACTGACGTTGGGTCCTTGGGCAAGGCACTTCACCCTACTTGCCTCGGGGGAATGTCCCTGTACTTACTGTAAGTCGCTATGGATAAGAGCGTCTGCTAAATGACTAAATGTAAATCTGCTACGAATGACGCGATGCTGTTCACACTAGACGCGCATTTCTCCACGCCGGTCACCAAGCCTTTCACCTTCTCTGAGCTTTCCTTTTATACATGTAAAGCTGACATGGTACATAAACATGGCATAGGCTACAGGCTAATTAGGCAACTTGTTGCTCCAACAACCGTCGCAACAGCATCCCATTCCCAACATAACGTGGCAATGTTTGGCTTTTGTTGCCGTAGTCTTTGTAAAATACGTGCTGTTGGGCATACAACTCCATGTAGGACTAAGCTACATTTCATCTTCGATGATTAACTTTGTGTTGTCAATCTTCACAAATCTGCTTGATTGGGGGCTATGACAGATCGTCTATCTCGCTCTTACACACAGGACAAAAATGTTGGTTTGACAATCAACAATCAGGATTTTTTATTTTAAAATGTTTACATTTTGAGAATTGATCGGATATCGTTTTTATCGGGGTAAACACATGGTTGGCCGGTCAGCGTAGTGAAGTTGGGTGTTAAATGATAGCCCACAACTAACGTAGTCAATTCTTTATAACATGTTTGTTTACCCAAATATCATATGGTGAATTAAATCTTTGTTTTCAACGAGGTCGGCCAGCCTGGCCATGTAGGCTATGTTGTCCATAAGAACGATATCCGCTTCGCAGCCAGTGTGTCCCAGGCGTTAGCTATATTGAATCTATGGCTCTGGATTGATTGCAATGTCTGAACGTCAGTTTCCACGCCTACTGGCCTCCTCTCATTATCATATTGGGAACATTGAATGAATGAATGAATAAATAAATAAATAAATAAATAAATAAATAAATGAATAAATCAATCAATCAATAAATCAATCAATAAATCAATCAATAAATCAATCAATAAATGAATACAAAAATAAATACATACATAAATGTAAAATATATGTAACTATTGATTGACAATTGTGCATTAATTAATACATATATTCGTTTATTTCTGTCTAAATGCATGGATGTGGACATTTATTTATTTATTCATTCATTTGTAAATATGGCAGGTTTGGTCCTCCATATGCACTTGCCTCTGGCACTGAAATCCGGGGAAATCACAAACTTTGTGTTGTTGTTCACTTTCCCATAGGGGGCACTGTTGACAAGATATTTATCCATAGACTGACACTAATAATTTGGTCACTAAATGGTCTTTGGTTTGGTCTTTCCAGGTACTTTAAGAAGTTCAACATCCCTGACCTTGATAGAAACCTCCTGCCATTGGACAGTTCTGCTCTTAGCTTTACCCACGCCAACAACACACTGATAGTCACTGTAAGTACTGTTGACCTCTATTTTAAAAGTATAAGCATTGTTCAAACCTGCTGAAACACACAGTTCATCACATACAGGATCTTAGTTTCTTTAAAAGTTAAGTTTCTTGATCTGTAAGTGCTCACTTTCTGGTCTTTTCTTTGTTTTCACTGGGTAAAACAAATTCAAGTGCACCTCAAATGTCTGCCAATGTGAGAACAGCACTGTTAAATCAAATATTTTCAGAAAACAAAACATTGCCATTCAAGATGGGACCAACTTGCTGTGTGATTAGCTAAGGATGTATGAAGCCCATATGAATCATTCACCCATGATCGGTCATATTGTGATTTTATGACTTGAGACTTGGATCTCATTTGAACTCTCAGAATCAAAACAAATCCAATTGTATTTGTACTGCCCTTTTGACATAGTGTCACAGAGGGCTTCACAGACACCCACAGACTAGCACCTATAACCAATCTAACCCCTTAAAACCCTCACCTATGACTGCACCGTAACACTCTCAGAGGATTGCATCACAGAATATGCCTTGACGATTGGTCACTTGGGCTTCAAAGAATAAGATGATGGACTTCTGGAACGTCCCTCTAATCGTAATTGGTCTCTCTGTGATACTTGATTTCTTATTTTGTGCGTTATCCAACTCCTGTCTGAACATGATTGCAGAAAGGGATGTGCAGGGGGGGGGGGGGGGTTGGGGGTGACAGGGACTGTTATAGTCATCACTCTGTCGTTCTCCCCTCAGTACAAGAAGCCCAAAGAGGTTTTAACCCTGGAACACGAGCTACTGAGGGAGCTGAAGAAACTGAAGGGGACCAACGAAGGCGACGTCGACTGCAAGACCCAGTGAAGACGCGTCAGAACCCATGACTGAGTCGTTAGTGTTTGATGCCGTGTGCTGTTGGGTACCTCTGCTCGCGATCCGATCCTGAATCTCAGCTGTTCTGTGGGGTTGCCCCCATTAGAAGACTGCAGCACAGTGCCTTGTCCATGGTTTAATGGTTTTCATTGTGTTAACTAATTTGGGTCTCTTGAATGGAGCCAACAAATTACTGCTAAAGCCCTGTCTTGTTTTTTTCTTTCAACCTTTCCTGTTACTGGTTTTTCAACGTGCGTTTTTACCAGGAAAAAAAAAGTGTTTTGAGAAGATGTTGCTGATGTTCAGTAAAACGTTCCAAAAAAATAATTGTCGAAGCGCTGCGAACTTTGAAGTCTGAAGATGTATTGTTCTGTTATTACTATTTTGACCGTGAATCAATAAAAAAAAAGATAGCATGTTGTTGAATTATGGTTGCCGTTGTTTTACTAACTCACCTACATATGTAAACGGACTATGTGGAAGGGTCAGAACCCCTCACACTACCTTCATTCTCCTGGTCCTTGTAAAACACTCAAACACACAATGACTCGTCCCTGTTGGCTTTGGGGTCACCCTTACAAGCACGTCCCATTTGTGTTAACTGAATACCCTTATGTTCTACATACAGAGTAGGCCACCCTGAAAGCCTGTACTCCAGGCCTGGCCAGGTCAGTGCTGGCTAGTTGGACTGGCCCCATGAGTTAGGATTACTATGGGGGTTCACTAAACAGTGCAATTCTAGCTACTCACACATAAACCATATTTGATATACTGTATTGAAATACATGTCCATGCTTTTAAATAGCTTTAGACTGGATGTGTATGTTAATGTTGGTGTGGTAGTATAACGACAGTAAGTAGCTTTTCTGGGGATTCATCGAGTTCTTTACATTCAAATATAAGACTAAAAGTAAAAGATAAATGGATCCGATCGATAACGCTGGGTTATTTGTCAGCTTCTATAGCGAGGGCAGTCTGTGATAAAAACAAAAATACTGTTCCTTCAGACCCATTTAGACACTGCTAGAAGAGGAACAATGCTGTTTTAAAAGGAACAATGCCATTTTAAATATAGATTCCTTCAACCTTGTGATCCCTTCCATTTCATTGCCAAACGTGCCAAACCTCAAGTGAGCAAGTGCTTGAGGCGGAGACAAAACCACAGGTCACTCTCACCATTGTGCTCTGGGTGTACGGGTGACGGGGAAAAAGACAGTTCAAAAAGGTCTCGAAGTCAGAACCACAAACAGCAAAACATCTCAGACACTGTCTTCTGTCTCCAGATTGATAAATAGATTTGATATTGAGTCTTCCTCTACAAAAAAAACAGGAAACTATTAGACAAATATGGAACAGAGCTTAATGCATTGTGCACTCAAGGATAACCTTAACCGGATGTTTGCAGTAGTACAAACTGTACTTAGAACACTTCTTCACAGGATTCTATCACAAGTGTTTTAGTACAACTCACGTTGTCAGGCTGAAGTATTGTTGTGTTAGCCTCTATTTGTGATCAATCTATTTTTAAGTGGCTGCTTTACAACATCTTCAGAGCTGGTGGAAGTGAAAACCTTTAATACACATCCTTCCGACCTTAACAAAACCAACACATTCTGATTGGACGTCCAGGGTGGACAGTATGAGAGGCGCTGGGGTTTTCCTGTACTCTGTTCAGGGTCTTCCTCTGTTCCCCCGTCGATTGGCCTCCGCCGGTCATGCTCAGCTGCTTCTGGGAAGAGACCTTCTTTTCGGCCCCCTTTCACTCTCCAATGCCTCTTCCCAGCCGTCCCCCCGTCCCCCCTTTCAGTTGGTGCCACATTTTGCCACATAGAACTCTGGTTGCTTTTTCTACCCCCCCACCACCTCCACCCCCACCCCATACATCCATCTATCCCTCCCTCCATCCCACCCCTCCTCTGTGTGACTGGCTTCTTCTTGATAACTGACCCCGCCTCGTGTTATTCTTCGAACCCACTATTGTACAACATGCCCTTTTATATGAGGTCCCACAAAGAGCCCATTTGATCAGAGGGATACGGTGTGCGATCGTGAGAAATGCAACTACATGGTGGTAAACCTTTGTCCCAGCCAAAATGGTGGGCTGACCTCATCGCTTTTAATGCATAGCCCTTCCCCATTCAGACCAAAGTCTCACTTGCTGAGCACATTGAATTCAGTAGCCTGTCACAGATATTGCCCCTCAGTTATCTGGGTCTCCAGCTAGAAGAAAAAACAACAACAGGTTTTCTTTTTTTTCCTTCTCTTTTTTCTTTTCCTTTCCCCCCTTTTATGCGATGCTATACACTTTCCATTACAAAATGACCAAGAGGAAATCAGGCCAAACGGGTTGACTCCAAATTCTTTAGTGGTTTTAATATACACTCTACAATAAATATTTCCGTTTAAAGTATTTTACAAATCTTACAAATAAAAAATATATTCATATATGTAGAAAAGAAAGATTCGGACTAACAAAAATGAATGCACAAAAAAACCTTACCTAAATGCAAAATGTTGATCGATTGTCAGCTAGCTGTTTGCAACCGCATGACAATCCCAAGATAGCTGCCTCACCACAGTCTCTCTCATAACATTCCCCTTAGCTGAGGGGGTTATCGAAAACCCCAAGGTGTCCATGTACTAAAATCTCATTGAGTGCTCTTGCACTAAAATCGTCCTCTGAACATAAAATTCTGCCTACAGACACCTCTGTCTAACGTGGAACAACTACCAGATTAGATACTCTTAGTTTAGATACAGATCCAGTACAAAACTTTACAAAACAAGTCCTTTGCAAAGAAGCCATAACGTGGTGATTGGCAAGACATATCTTTTTTGTTGTTGTTGGGAATGTTTTTCTCCCTGCAGTGGTTCTTCCTCTAACGTTCCTTCTCTACGATTCTCCCCTTGAAAGTTCTTCCTCTATGGTTCCTTCTCTACGAATCTCCCCTTGAAAGTTCTTCCTCTATGGTTATCTCCTATAGGTTTCCGCCTCAGTGGCCTCCTGTGCGCTGGTGATGGGAATGTTTAGTCCTCCTGTTCAGGGGGTGGACAGGGATGGCCACAGGGAGGACATCAAACGGCCTCCTGTCTCCAAGGAGGTGTCCTCTGGGTAGTCGCTTCATGAAGTGGGCCTCTCTCTGGTGTTGCTTGGTCCTGGAGGCTTTCCTGGGCCTCCCCTTGCGTGTGAACGCCATGTACCAGCCTTCGTACTTGGCGTTCTGGAGGGCCGTGTAGTTGTTTTCCAGAACAATCTCTGTGAAGATGCAGTCTTTGCCCCGGCCCTTCCTCTGCAGAATATGGTGAACAGGGAGAGAAAGGGAGGCAGAGTGAGAAAGAAAAAGACAGACAGAGAGAGAGAGAGTGTGTGTGAGAGAGAGATAGAGAGAGAGAGAGGAGTAGGGGAATGTTTGGGTAAGTCTCAGGAGATGTTAAAATATTGTTTTGACAAGTAAATGGCCTATCAATCATTCCAAAGGGATATACAGGCTAATCCCACAGTCAAAGTTTTCCCCTCGAATCATGCCTCCTATAAATCCCCCCCACCCCCACCCCTACACAGGATACACCAAACTGTTTTCCACAGGTTTGCATTCACAGTCATGGTCACAACTGCTCTCGCACAAACGTGCCCATCTTTACCTTTCCTATGAGCTTGCCCCTCTTGTTCATGCAGATGTAGTATCCCGTCTTTGAGCCTCGGATTCGAACGCGACTCCCAAAAGTGTCCGTCTCCACCTCCAGTTTGGCTGCGGAACAAAAATCCAGAATCAAATGATCACAATTCCTTCAACTGCTCAGTAATCGGGCCTGCAAAAGGCCCATGTTTTGGGCCTTTTGCAGCTTTTTGGATGGGCACAGACACGGTTGGTAGTACTACGGCATGAGAGCTGACCTACAGATTTTCTAAACCCCATCATGCTGGAAATACTGTAGTTTTTGGCATTGTGACTAACACCAGCTATTGGTTATGAGACTTTGCACAGGCTCCATTTTGCTGTGATGACATCAGAAGGGATGCAAAGTCTTAGTAATGATTGGCTTAAAAATGTGGATACTTTATAGCTTCACGGCCTATGACTTTGCTGGACCCTTAATGATTATCCCTGTTTACAATGTTAACCCATACGAGAGGGGCAGTTATGCAATGAATAAAGCATGATCCTTTTGGCAAGAAGTGTTTTGAAACAGCGGCGAGTGACTTGGTTTTCACCCAGTGCCATTGTCACCGAGGGCCTGTAAAAGCTGTGCTGTGATGCAGGGAGAGGAGAAAGGAGAGAGGGAGAGCGAGAGAGAGAGAGAGGGAGGGAGAGAGGGAGAACTCTGTGGGCAGGGACACCACCACAAGCACAGAGCACTGGTCAGATTTGGGCCTGCTACAAGAGTGACACCCACTCAGGACATGCACTCTGTGGCTAGGAAAAGGCGGTGTGTGTGTATGTATGTATGTGTGTGTGTGTGTGTGTGTGTGTGTGTGTGTGTGTGTGTGTGTGTGTGTGTGTGTGTGTGTATGTATGTGTGTGTGTGTGTGTGTGTGTGTGTGTGTGTGTGTGTGTGTACACGCATGTGGGTGTGCACACGTTAGGCAGAGGAAAGAGTGAAAAGACAAAGGGAGCACACAAGAGAGGGAGACTAGGAACAGCAAAAGAAGGGATAAAATGAAGATGCTGACTTCACCGCTCCTTATAAACTGAGTCATACATTGAGTTGTAAAGCAATGAAAATTCCTCGTAAAATGACCCTCCAAAACGCACGGAGCAGGCACTAAGAGGTGGATGGGATGGTGGCGGCCGTGGAAAGATGGCTAGACACACCAACATACTTTGGTGACAGGAATTTGCTCCCTTTAACATTTTGTTGTCATTTTTCCCCCTGGTGGGAGTAGAAAAAAATGTCCTTGCTGGTTAGATTCCATCAAAACAGGTGTTTGTATTGAAGAGTTATATGCAAAAACCTTCACCACCACATTTGCTAAATACATATGCTCTCTGGATATAAAGCCATTAATTGAAGCCACGCTGAGTAAGATTTACTGTTAATTGTTCTTCTTGGCTAATTCTGTAGATTTCCCGGTGCGCTCCAAAAAGCCCTGTGGTTTCTGCGGTCATTCAGTAGTCTAGCCTACTGTTATGGATAGCTGAATAAATACATAAAAATGTTTTTGAATGAGATTCGTCAAATTTGTGGAATTCTCGTCAATGGTGTAGATAATTATTTTAACCCATTAAATGCAAGCTAGAATATATATTTTTTTGAATGTATTACTAGCATTTTTATATTATTTTGTATATAGATGGCCTAATGAACTATTTATGACACGACATAAAGAGCGATGGCTTCCTTATTTTAATCACCTATATTTTGTTTCCCACCAACACTCAATGACGTGTAAATCATTAGCTAATTTGAAGCTAATATAAAACAAGTGTGCCGTCAAAAATAGGTAGGCTAGTCTGTAGGTTACAGAAAATGTATATTTCTTCACGGCCGCCTCTTTGGGCATTCTGATGCATTTTGAAGATATCACGAGTGGGTTTGCAACGACAATCATTTTCATAACAGCAAAGTATATTCCAAGTAAGTTCCCATTTCCACAATCGCCATATTAAACAGAGTAGGCTGGGCCTACGTTATCATATCCCATGCCCTCAAACCTTAGGGCCTAGGCCTATCAAAGAACTGAGAGTAGGCCTTGACATTACATTGACGTTCCCTGAATAATAAATCTCCTCTAAAACAGTTGCATTCATTTTGACCCCACCACTTTGTTTACGTATTAGGCTGATAATATGTAGTCTGTGTGGCTTAAATTTGAAGGTAGTTAGTTAAACATTTTACCGTGAACTGCGCCATCGTCTCCATTGGCGTTGACTCTCTTGTTTCCCAGGACTTGAACATGTTTGCCGCTGGTTCGGCTGTAGAGCTGGTAGGTTCGGGTCAACCTTCTGCTCATCCGGTCGGAAAGTCTGCTCTGTTCGTTTACATGGTGCTTGAAATTAGGAGGTGACTGTTGCACAGTGTTCTGTTGAATAAGATAAAGGCGAAGGAATGAAGGTAGAGTTGGCCTGTTCCAAAAACTACACTTAAAACTACCCTCTTTATAGTGCCTTGAGGTCTGTGTACCTGACAGTTAGGCCTAGTTATGTGTAATGTAAGGCAAATTATAAACAAATCGGCCAAAATGACTAGCATTATGTATCTATAATGACAGTGAAATAAACAACAGACTAACATTATGTCAATGAGCATGGGGCACATTATGACATTAACAAAAAAGAAAAGGAGTTCGGGGAAATGCAAGCAGCGAGCCCGCTGTCCTCGCGCGGGATGACATCCCTCAGATAGGTTGTTTTACCACGACTGATCTTTCACCCCTGTCTCCCCGGACTATTTCCCTTAACGATTCTTTTTCAATTCAGCCATACGCCATCCACATATGTTTTAACAATTACCTTTTCGGCTCGCGTTTACGTCTTTTCAAGATGTTTGAATAGTTGCCAACTTAGCTTCGAACTGATGATAAAATGTTTTCATTGTTATTACACTTTTATTGCAGAAATGCAAACCTGGAGGGATGTCAATGAGCGTATAAATGGTGTTATTTGTTATTTAGTTGTCAATGGACTGAAACTATTTCAAATGGTTCTGAAAACATAATTGTTCGTTTATTGCCTTGAAAACATAATAAAACGTGCAACTTCATACCTGTGCGTAAAGGCAAAGCGCAGTGAATTGAAGTAACCTGAAAACGAGGAGAACACCGTTAATAAGTTCCACACATCTGAATATGTATAATTCAGCTAAAGGAAAACGTTACTTACAAATATCCTAATCTTGATGCTCTAACCCTCATCTTGAAATAAGTCAAATATTCCTTCATGAATTCCACTGTTCTATTGCAGGACTCTCTTGAAAATACAGTCCATCCCTACGGGAATTTCAGATCATTTTATTCCCCTCCTGTCACAGATAGAAAATTGATAGCCCCAGCGATTGAGAGATCCCGAATTGACGGCTCCAGGTAGGATTTACTCATTGACAGCCTCACAATAAAAAGTCTAGAGGTTTTAAAGACGTTCAGGGGGTCATCCAAAATTAAACAGTCCCACAGAAAGAAGGAGCTCTATCATCAAACGACCACCGTTATTCCTTAAATCCCGTCAGTTCCCACTTGCGTCAATCATCCCTTCAGAACTGAAGGTCTTGGTTAATGCTATTCAAGAAAGGTCCGTCCCCACAGCATTTTGATTAGGGTATTCTATTAAATCCATAATGCGGCGACGAAGCTGAATGTAATTACCCACGGACCTTTACGCATCAGCTGTACAACTTAAGTCCACCCAAACGGCAGACTTAATAAAAACAAGATTCTGACAAAAAAAATTAGAAAAGGCTGGTTTACGTTTATGTTTGCTATGCAAGCATAGCCATTGGTTATTGTCTCACACAAGTAAATACGAATACGGTTTGAATAGCGGGACTCCCAATGTCAAACAACCTCCCTCCCACACGTGTTTTTCTTGTGGTCCAGTTTACTCCCGACTAGCGGGTCTCCCTCCATCTACATTTAAATACTTTCACTTGCGGGTAAAGCAATATCCTCGCGGAGAGCAGGCGGGGCTTGTGTGGGACACATAGTATGCTCCACGAGCCAATTTGGAACAGAACAGTCCGAGAAATTAATCTGCACCTGACCTGTTCGAGGTACTTCACTAGAGAAGGAATTGGTGCAGTCATGAAGTAAATTAATTAGATTGATTAATTATTCACATGTCTTCCAATTGAAGTTATTCACTTGTATGTAAGACTTTGGTGTGTTTTAACCAAAGCTATATGTCTGCAAAAAATCCTGAATGGACGTAGTCAGTTGTAAGTGCCAATATACTTTCCCAAATTAATCATCCTAAATAATGACATTTGGTATTAAAGAGATAGATTTCCAGTTCAGGAAATTGTTCTTAAGATCCACCAATCCCACACTCACAAATGTATGTTTCAGTAAAGAATATTCACATGGAAAAGTGTGTTTCCCTGGCATCTACTTTAGAAAATATACAGCTACATTCACCTATTCCCTCTGCACAGGCTAGAGTCTGTTTCATAGCCCAGATGGACCGGCCATGTTGTACTTTTTCATCTTACATATGTAAGTAATATGGATTCCATGTGTATGTGTGATACTGAATGGTTTTCACATATATTACATCCAGGGGCTTTAGCTTTTGGATACAAACGGTTTCTCGCACCCACAGTCAATGTGCCATCACCCAGCTGCCTCGATTTGATCTGAAGTACACGTACAGTATGTTAAGATCTCGTTTGTACTCGCACATGTTTGGCGCGGAACGTCGTAGGATTGCAGCGTTTCACGTATAGTTTGGGAGGTTTCATCACCGTGAGAATTATCACCACCATAGCGATACGGCATGTTTTCAATCCTGACAGATGACATGCCATGGAGAACACCCAACCATACAGAACAGTGTGAGATGTGGTGATCCTGGGAAGGTTATGGCAAGGCTGAGTGGAGGCCTACTCCCTTCTCCGCCCAGCCTGCTCACTGGAGCAGCTGCTCCAAGTGTAAAAAATGTAATTATTTGAATTCAGTTAAAGTCTTTCGCAGTAAATCAGTCATTTCAGCCAATGTTAGGGATTTAGAGGGTGAAAATGTACCTACCTTATTAGTTCCAGAGGGATACTGCAACAAGTGGTTTTGCCACCTGGAACGACTCAACACTTTGTTCTGGCATACGTCGACCTCTATGAAACGGCAAGCGCAAGTTCAAGATACAAAACCCACATGTTGATAGCCGTGCTAATTGCGGCTCTTGAGTATTCTTTATCAAGGGGCGAGAGTATATCACGATTGACCTCTCCAACGTACATTACATGGGCTGAGTGTTCAATAACGCAAAGTCACAAATTTACTAATTTGGAACTCTGGAAGGGCGTTCTGGAACACCACACAGCTTGACAAAGGACAGAAGGACCTAGGCTGCCATTTCAATACCCCAGGAGTCAATGCTGGGCTTATGTGGTTTCTGGGAACTGTAGTCTATTAGACCTTCTTACCTCATCTAAAACCCTTTTTAGACCTAACTTGAACCGTCAACAACGTTTACTGTAGTTCTTATGAATATGTTGAATGTGTCCTGGGTTTGTATTAGAAGCACTCATTCCCGATTATGGTCAGAGCAACATTTTGAATATAGAACACAGGACACAGTTGACATGAATGGTTTTTAGGTCACTGTTCTAGTACTGTATCCAGGAATTTGGATGAGGGTGAGAAAAAGATGAAGTCTGAATTCATGTTTGCCGCTGGCCATTGGTTCACATTTGAATGTTTGGATGTTTTCTTCCCTTCTGACCAAAGTAAGAGTTGGCTATTCATCCCCTGGTGTCCCTCGGTTCTTCCTGCTTGGCTGTCTGGCTGGCCCGCTCAACAGACAGGCCTCTTCAACTCCCATAACATCATCCAACAGCTACCTGCAATTGCTACAATTTCCCCTCCAAGGACAAATTTAACCCAAATGACTTGAGGTGACCAGCCGGACAGGTTTGGATATCGTTCCCCTCCAGCTTTAGGAGTGAGAGGCGACTGTTACTTGAAACACTCTCTTAAAAAAAAATACAAAAATGCATTTCTGAAGCCCCATCATTTTTATGCGACGTTTCACATACCTATCGACTGCTGCTAAACGGTGTTCTCTAGTGACTCAGAGCTTTTCTGGCTTCGCTCTAACGAGTATGAGAAGGTTTGCGGTGCTGAAACGGCTCCAAGTTCTGGACCCTCACCGCCCTCGTGTTCCCCTCACTCTCCCCCCTTTCCCTCTCTCTCCGCCCCCCCTTCTCTTTCACCCTCTCCCCTCACTCTCTCCCCCGTTTCCCTCTCTCTCCACCCCCCCTTCTCTTTCACCCTCTCCCCTCACTCTCTCTCCCCCTTTTCCCTCTCTCTCCCCCCCTCTCTTTCACCCTCTCCCCTCTACTCTCTCTCCCCCCTCTCCCTCTCTCTCCCGCCCTCCGCCCCCCCGCCCCCACCCCCCCTCTCCCGCTCTGTGTTTGGGTCCCTGTAGCCCATGCTGCTTTTTACATTTGGATCTCAGCCCCTGAAACAAAGGCCTGGTACCAGCAAGGTACGAAGACCAGAGACATCAGGCCACAACAGGGGGAGAGAGAAAAGAGAGGGACAGAGAGAGAGAGAGAGAGAGAGAGAGAGAGAGAGAGATAGAGAGAGAGAGAGAGAGAGAGAGAGAGGGGACCGAGAGAGAGGGAGTTTTTGGCAAGGCCGAACGTTGGTTATTCTTAGAGGAGGAGTGACTGAACGTCTGAAAGAGACCCTGAGCAGACTACCACTCACCCCGCTATTATTCCCGTCCAGCTAATGTGAGACATAAAAACACACACCGCCATAAGGCAGAGGCAGTGGAAAGGTAGACACCATAGAAGAGGAGGAAAAAAAGAAAAAAGAACGAGCGACATGGACCGAGAGTGGGGGAGAGAGAGAGAGAGAGATGGTGGAAGAGAAAGAAAGAAAGGTTCAGGGGAGAGTAGGATTCCAGTGTGGAAAGAAAATGTGGGAATCAGAGGATTCTCTGTGTCATCTGTGGGCCTTGTCACTCGCCACCTAAACCTCTGTGGGTTTTTCAAACCACGCCGCCGAAAAAGAAACTCTTCTCGGTCGAGAGATGAGTTCTAACTGGGTCTCCTGTCTGTTGTTTTAACAGTGTGAAGCAGAAACGCTCCATTGACCGCACCATAATGTTTTAACCTGCAATATATCTAGGTTGGGTTCCCAACTAATTGTTATTCGATTCCCAGAACATAAGGTTTGTTTTAATGACTGCGCTTTACATCATTGGCCAGAGAGATTACCAGTGGACTAGAACAGATTGAGATTACGAAGAAGAAATTTCGGAAAAACTTGGAAAACTAAATTGACGTTCACATCAAATGCTTCCAAAACTGCCATGCTTGAAGTACTTACTCCTGTTTAGGCGGAACGACTGTGTGTGTGTGTGTGTGGGTGTGTGTGTGTGTATGTGCGTCTCTGTGTGAAAACGACCGTCTGGGATCAACCTCTGTGCTTAAGAAGTGATTAACTGGACCCCATTTTGTCATAAAAGTAATCTGTTTGCATAAAGACTTGGAGCGGCTCACTCAACAATATTACACCAAAGTCTAACTGCCCATAAAGTAACAGCTTGTCGGGAATTGCGGGTGAAAAAAAAAGCGCATGTTACAGGAACCTTCGTCTAACAACGCAAATGCACAGCACATAAGCTGCGAGAGGACCTCCATCTGCAGGACGGTATCTCTTCCCTCCGACAACAGACCTAAGACCTCGCCAGAGCTTAAAACCAACGGACACGAGTTTGGGGAAGTCAAACCCTGCTCCTAGAGAACATCGGTAGACGGAGGAGGTGATGGCAGAAGAGATGGTGGAGGAGGAGAGAGTGGAAGAGGAGGTGTGCGTGTGGGGTGAGGTGCTTAGCAATGAGGTAGAAAGTTGCTGCCGGCCCCCAGGTTCGGCCCTTTGCCTCT